>NC_034177.2:73538845-73591345 GCF_002021735.2 Oncorhynchus kisutch | reverse complement strand
TTTCACTGGACTGCTCTGCATTTTCAGCATTAAGTAATGTTCAATTACACATAGTTGACTTCTCTCTGTTCTAACCTGTGCTGCCCTAGAATATATGCACTTACCCACCAATTACCTAGGCCCTTTTAAAGACCCATTTCGCAATTGTGAGCATATGAAAATTATAGTAATTTTATCTAATTGCACAATTAGGAAAAACATGTTTTTCCCCCTATACATTAAACATTGGCTCTTGATATCAGAACTGGATGAACCCTGATAACCAAAATATATTTAGTCTAAATCTCAATAGAAAATACATAGTAAGTTTACATTGTAAAAATATATATATATACAAAAAACACAAATGTAAAGACGTTATTAGACCCCGACTGATAAATCGGTTGACAGATATTCTCAGCTGATATTAGCCTTTCACAGAAATATTTGCAATGGTCTTTATTCCACAGATAAAGCGCCTGCATTATATACCTAGGAAGAACAAATATGTCTGCTCATTTGTAATTTCTTAAATGTTTCAGTGGTTGCCTGAAGAAGGTGCTCTATGAGCTGTTCATTGAACACAATTTAGCCCGTAAGCCACGACGAGAGAGATGGTTGTATAGTGAGTAGCTTGCCCCAGCCACCGACAGCATATTTTAATACGTAAATATTCAAAAGTACACTTCATCAAGCAAGCAGCCCTGTCCTCATCACAGGACCTGGCCCGAACCATGAAAAACCTCCTCCACCAAACTTTACAGTTGGCATTATGCATTGGGACAGGTAGGTTTTTCCCGGCATCCGCCAAACCCAGATTCGTCCGTTGGACTGCCAGATAGTAAAGTGTGATTTATCACTCCAGAGAATGTATTTCCACCGCTCCAGAGTGCAATGGCAGCGAGCTTTACACCACTCCAGTCAACGTGTGGCATTGTGAATGGTGATCTTAGGCTTTTATGCGGCTGCTCGGCCATGGAAACCCTTTTCATGAATCTCCCAACTAACAGTTCTTGTGCTGACGTTGCTTCCAGAGGGAGTTTGAAATTCGGTAGTGAGTGTTGCAACCGAGGACAGACAACTTTTACGCGCTACGCACTTCAGCAGTCGGTGGTCCCATTCTGTGAGCTTGTGGCCTACCACTTTGCGGCTGAGCAGTTGTTGCTCCTAGATGTTTCCACTTCACAATAACAGTACTTACAGTTGATCGGGGCAGCTCGAGCAGGGCAGAAATTTGACAAACTGACTTGTTGGAAAGGCATGCTATAATGATGCCATATTGAAAGTCACTGAGCTCTTCAGTAAGGCCATTCTACTGCCAATGTTTGCCTATTGAGATTGCATGGCTGTGTGCTCGATTTTATACACCTGTCAGCAACGGGTGTGGCTGAAATAGCCGAATTCACTAATTTGAATGAGTGTCCACATTTGTTTGTATACAGTATATAATGTATGTACGAACACTGGACTGGCGTGAAAGTGAACACTGACTCATCCTTGATACAAAAATAACACCGTTACTATCTGCACCTACTATGTTAGTGCGCTTATTTAGTTAGTTTTCTGAAATACGCCATCTGAAAAAAAGCAAGAGAGATGGCGCAGACCTATCATTCAGGCCATGTGCTTGCATTCATGATGAGCTAAGATTGTCAGCTAGCTAGCTAACTAAATTAGAAAGTGTGTGACTAAAACCAGTGTGGCAAGTCTTTTCCGACATGAAAGTTTTCAGTCATCAGCGTATGCCATTTCCAGTTGAAATATATAGCCAATACATTTTGTATTGAATAACAGTGCAGTTACAGATTTACTTTGAGACACAAACACTTATGCATTCTTATCCACTGCCATAGATAGACAAATCTTTGTAATTCATTTTGAATATATAGAGAATATATAGGAGTTGCTTTTTGGTGGTAATCATGTAAACAAATAAAATATTCTTCAATAATGTTAATTTTCATATTTAGTTAAGAAATCATCATTCAGAATATCTGTTAATTTGAGAAAAAAATCTGTTTTTCATTCCACCTTTGAAAAAAATCGGTGACGTGCCTCCCTAAAATCAGTCCGTAAAAGCAAAATTGAAGCAAAATGTGATAGTGCTGAAAAATATTGAATCATATTGAAAATCGTAGAGAACTTATAGAAAACCATATACTGTACAACTGCAGGTAAATTACTGCCCTTTATTTCTCCTTGTTTTGATTTTTACACTCAGATAATAGTAATGATGCATAAATTCAGAAGATCCATTTTACAGAACGTTTTCACCATTCCCCTTTTTATTCAGTCAACTGGCAAGTTAACGAGGCCAAGAATAAAAACACATTTCTCAATACACTATCCTGGCCAAAGCACTATAATGGGAATCACATCCAAATAGAAAGCACATTAGTCTAAATACAGCACAGAAGCTTCTTGTTCTTGCTTTCAATTCATGAAATGTGCAAAGAAATTAGCCCATGCGAATATCACCTTCTAATGGATTAATAGCCAGATTTGATAAAAGCTGTTGTAAAGCGTAAACTGACTACAATAAAAGACTGGGATGTCGAGAAAAAAAACATACTCAAAGCAGCCATCTTAATGGTTTTCCTCATAGGGGGAAAATAGTCATTTAAACAAGTATATTGTGCTCTTATTGAACAGCTTTTGTCTCCCTGAAAATGTCTGAAAATGTCTCCAGCCAAATAAAAAGCAGACAATGAAAGGAGAGAAATGTATAAAAGCCTAGATCTGGCATAATTTCTACAAAAGCTACAAAATGGTGCTCTTGCCTCCCTCCACTTCTCCATCTCCACCGCTCTCCATCTCTCCACTCATCGCTCCTCTTTTTGGTATAATTAGATGAATTAAAAGCATTAAGTAGTTAATGTAACTGTTGTCCTGGACCCTCGCTTCCTTACAATACTGGGCCCATGGCATGAGCTAAGGCCAACGAGAAGGATGTCAGAGGTAAATAAAATGAACAAGCTTAATCTGAATGGAAACCTCATGAGGCAGAAATTAAATGCATCTCTAATAACAAGAGGCTAATTATGTTTTTTCTCCCTCCCTCCCTCCCTCCCTCCCTCCCTCCCTCCCTCCCTCCCTCCCTCCCTCCCTCCCTCCCTCCCTCCCTCCCTCCCTCCCTCCCTCCCTCCCTCCCTCCCTCCCTCCCTCCCTCTTTTCATCCGCACTAATAGATCTTCCGATAAATTAACAGCATTTCAGTCAGCAGCTCCGGCCCCCATTAATCTATACAGGGAGATGTGTAGTCAAGTTACACTAGAGAGAACTCAACTGGTGCATTTTAGCCATGCAATTAGACCCCATTAGGCTTGGCTCTAATGAGATGACTGGGATGTTGAGATTTCAAGTGCTGGTTTGTGACAGTGTTGCGTTTCTTATAGGAGCATCTTGGCTTTCTTGGTGGGAGTCAGTCTGGTGTTCAATACACTTCACAATGCCCCGTGATGACTTTCAGCTGACCCCCCTTCATTAGCAAAGAGAGACATGGAGAGAGGGAGACAGGAGAGAGGGTGAGGAGAGAGGGAGACAGGAGAGAGAAAGAGATGGCTGGCAAGATGGCTAGATGGCTGGATGGCTGGATAGATGGATCAATGGATCGATGGATCGATAGTTCGATATATGCGGGAGGGTGGAAATGAACACGAGGGAGAGAGAACAGAGAATGTGAAGAGAGAGAGAATTAGTAACAGAGAGAGAGAGTAGTATAAACCTGAACCCCCAAAATCTAATTGATCTGCTTGAGGTGCCACATTTAATTGTTAGCCAACAGATGAACATGACATCTTACCTCCGCTGCTCTCTCCCTTGGCCACATTAGCCAACCACACCGCTTCAAATTCACAGACTGGAGGCAGACAGTCTAGAAGTCGCTGACTGCCTAGCCGCAGCTCTCACGACTCCCCATCCTGACTCATCGCCGTTCTTCTGTCCACTCAGGGACAAAGGAAAAGGTCAAACTAGACTAAAAGTGGGAGAAAATACAATACTCACTATTCATGTAACCCACAGTTATGGAAACGTCTAAAACTAACATGCAGAATTATTATTATTACTATATTATTATTACATTATTTTCAAATACAAAATTGCTTCAACTTTTTTCCCCTGCTCTAATAGACTGCCACGATTAGTTTGCTAAAAACATTTGAGCTCATTACAGCCAATTAAGTAGTGATTCATCTGTCTAGATAAACAATCTGTGGCACAGCGCTAATAGGATGGAGCAGTTGATTAACCTAAAACACACACAGCAGACAGTGCCATTATTCCCTTGTCTGACACGCTGATACGTTGATATACTGATGCACACACACACACGCACACACACACACACACACACACACACACACACACACACACACACACACACACACACACACACACACACACACACACACACACACACACACACACACACACACACACACACACACACACACACACACACACACACACACACACACACACACACACACACACAGGGTACCTTTATGGTACCTTAATTACCACTCTAACCCCTGGACCTGTATGGCTTGAGGTTTCTCACTCATCTCTGGTGTGACTGAGTGTAGCAGGGCAGGACAATACAATGGCTGTCAACATAAGATGGCTGTCAACATGTCAACATAAGATGGCTGTCAACATAAGATGGCTGTCAACATAAGATGGCTGTCCAATCCATTCCCTATGTGAGGGCTCAAACTCCATGGGCTACATACAGCCCCGACACTTCAATGTTTGCAGTTTTCCCCCCCAAGACATCATAAATATGAATGGTAATTTGAAGGGTTAAATGGAGGGTAATATAGTCCTGAAACATCATGCTCACCATGTATGTCTACAAGAAAATACATCCCCAGATATATTCATTGTAAAGACCTTCTTAGCAGCAGGGTGGCGAGTAACGGATTACATGTAATTGATTATTTTGAGGATTACGTCTAAATTCAGAAAGGATGTTTGCGGAAAATCTTTGACACTGCTCTGTTTTCTCAATGACATTCAAATCAGCATTTAAAAAAAGGCACAAGTTTAAGTTTGTTCCACCTGAGTGAGTCTGACCAGAAGTCAGAGATCACTGTGATGACACACCAAATGTGTTTGATGGATCATGGGAAAAGAGCAGGAATAAGCTTTTGTAGGCTACAGTCCAAGCTATATCTTCCAATGGTGCGACTGCTGTCGGCATCCAAAGATTATCCAACTTGAATAAACGTTTGGAGGAAAGGATGACAGCAGTGGTGTAGTCTACTGCGATACGGATATCACTTATTATTGATATCTACATGACGTGAATCACAATGCTGCTCTCTCATTTAGCTATTTGCGCCTTACAGGTTGTGGTTGTTGTGGATGATTGTTCACACATCTAAATGTGTATTTGAACCTGATAATGGTTGAATTCAAGAAGTTTTAGCTGCCTATCAAACATTGTTTTTGAAACCAGTGGACAGCCAGTGAAAAATGTGCTCTTGCAACAGCTGCATAGTGTGGATATCAGCCTATGGAATAAAAGTGAGGTTTTTAATGCTCAATCTAATTCATGCCGATAAAAAATAAATCCATAGGCCTAATGGACACATGCTCAAACTAACACACTTTTGATAGACTGAAAGGGGCAGTCTGTAGTTGCTACATCAATTTTTGGACATAAATTATATATACATTAATGTCAAAATATAATTTAATCATAATATTATATGTGGTATAAAGAGATGGGTTAGAAGAAGCCTACACAACCAACCCATAAAGTAACATTTAACATCCATATATGGCCGGCTATGTAAACTTTAACAATGATTTATCCTGCAATAGATGTCGTTCAATTGGTAACATACATTTCTGTCTTCTTCTAATGCCTCTTAAGGGGAAAGTAATCTAAAGGTAACTGAAATCTAATCAGATTACGTTACTGAGTTTGGGTAATCCAAAAGTTACGTTACTGATTACAATTTTGGACAGATAACTAGTAACTGTAACAGATTACATTTAGAAAGTAACCTACCCAACCCTGCTTAGCAGTATGATGACAGCTCACTTACACTGTAAAACCAGTGGGGTTTGCTCATGGCTCGAACAGAGGCTCAATGTCTTCCATAGACTAGAAAGCCCCAACCACTCTGCCTTACACAACCATGGATCTCCTTCAGGAACTGAGCCACCTTTATCGCCTGATCTTTGTTCATCACACCAACTATTTCATATTGTGGTTTTATCTTTCCTCTGCATACTGTGTCATCTCATCAAACCGAGTTGAAGAGTAGTGAATTACATTTAGTTCAACTTGTAATTGAACTACGTTTTGCAGTAGCTTGGTGGTCGTTGAACTAAAGTCAAATCTAGGTAGCGTTTTCAGTAGTTCATAACTTTCTGGCCATGTTGGGGTGCAGCGAACTACAGGAACTAAAAACTACATTTTTGGCAAAAACTTAAAGAAAATATGGGTGAAGTGGGCAACCATTTTTGTCATCAGACCTGCCTAATTCTCATTTGAAACATTATTTTAGTGTTAAATTGTCTAAATTACACATTCTGATAAACATATGACTCCAAAGTGATCTGTTCTTGCAATTTGTAATCTATGACATTTCAGATTGACATATGATAATTATTCACAAAGTAACATTAGTTAAGTAAACTATATTTTCTTAAGGGTAGCTTTAGTGTAGCTTAACTTCTTCCAGTGTGAAGTAATTGGTAGCTTGGTAAACTATATTTTCAGAGTAGCTTCCTCAGCACTGCAGACAACCACTGGTGGCCTTTACAGCCTGCAGCCATAGGTTGTCAGATTTGGGGTCATGTGCCTGCTCTGGCCCTCATGTTGACAGCTCCCTGAGGGGAGACCAGAAATCTATGCTCTGTCTGTCTGTCTGTCTGTCTGTCTGTCTCTATTGTGTGTGTGTATGTGTGTGTATATGAGTGTGTGTGTGTGTGTGTGTGTGTGTGTGTGTGTGTGTGTGTGTGTGTGTGTGTGTGTGTGTGTGTGTGTGTGTGTGTGTGTGTGTGTGTGTGTGTGTGTGTGTGTGTGTGTGTGTGTGTGTGTGTGTGTGTGTGTGTGTGCCTGCCTACATGTGTATCTCAGTTTATTTGACTTTGTGTATATCCCATGCTGCAGACTGGTATAGCATCATGAGCATAGACATCAGTCATTTATGAAAGTAGTGTTAGCACAACTGTTCTACAATCAGATTAGTGTCAGGGTGACTTTGCCCTGTATTGGACAGAAGCCCTGGCTGCCTGTTCAGTCAGTGAGTGGGGCTGTCGGTGGGGGAGATCCGAGCTCCTTCATGTCTCTGTCTGTTTACAGGGGGGCAAATCAAAGATGCGTCTCATTTCAGAGGCTGCAAAAGCGCGTCTGGGGACATATCGGGTGTCTCTGCTACACCCAAGCCTCCCACAGCAACTGCTACTTACAGCCTACCAATCCATGTATTCTCTAAATGAACACAGCAAACAAGCTGCATAATTAAGTGCTTAAGAATAAGTGCGTTATCTTTTTATGTAATCTTCAAAAAACATCCTGGTCTCTGTGAGCAGACAACCCGTCTCAACCGTCTCCAAGGCAATGCTAGATATTGTACTTCCCTGGCTTATACTAAGAGTAAGGTTACATGTGCAGTTAATCTTGTACTGATGCTTGGTCTGGTATTATTGTTCTTTTAGATCATCTAGTATCACAGCCCGGTCACTCCAAATTTGACGTAGTATAGTAGATGTTTTTTTTTGGTACCTCCAAAATGTATGATATGTTACAGATGGTCTGGCTGCTTAAAGACAGAAGGTTACATAAGACAGAAATGAAAGTAGGGAGGTTGATCGGGGATGGTCAGTGGCCATATAATGCGAACATCTAGTCAGTAATGAAACAGTCGATGGCCTGTTTCATTACGTTGGTGTCAGAGGTGATTGGACCTCGTAGCTACGACAGTGCGTGTGCTTGGCCGGTGAGCGTGTTCCTGCAAGATGGCGTCCTGTGAGGTCTAGAGCGAGGATGCGCTCTTTGAAAGGAGGGAGTTGTGTAGCCCCTGGTTTATAAGCAATCATGCGTTTGTGGCACAGTCGATGGCGTGCTGGGATTTGAAACGTTGAGGGTTTGAGCCGCACTCCCTGCCTGTTTCATTACAATATAAAACTAATTTGAGAATGTAACATATCTTACGAAATGGAAAGACACAAAAACCGTATATCATGTGTGAGACAGCGTTGAGTTTCAGCGGCTAAAGACCTGTATAAAATAAAGATGATCCTTAGTTTACTCCCTCAACCACAATAGACATTTTTGATCTGAATTTGACATTTTGATCTCCTCACTGCAATGTCCATATAAATAGGCCTAACCTTATTGGTTGTAGTTTTTTATATATTTTTCTCCTTGAGCTTTTAGTAAGTGCATTATACATTCAGTTATATGGCTTGAATTTTTTATATTAATACTGAAAAAGAGAGAAAAAAATCAATGCCAACTTCTTCCATACAATATTTGGTTTCTTGTGGCGTATTTGTTTCCTGAGTGGCCGCGAATAAAGCCCATCTAATCGAAACGTCAATTCATTATCTGAAAGTGCTCGTTCGAAAAAAGCAGCACATCTTCCAGGAATTTAACAGCCTCGCATCCGTTGTGTAGCATTCGAACTGTGTGAAATGAAATACGTTGTTATGTTTTCAGACGCTTTAAGTCATCAAGGCATAATCTGGGCATTCACTTCAGTAAGTGAAGGAGCTGTTACGTCTCCAAGCGGACATGAGGGCTGACTGGATAAGACAGACACGGTCCAGCCCATGCGTCTGGGGCATACATCTACTGTCATCCATCCACCTTGGGTCACGTTTCCCTCTCAGAGACGCCAGCCTGGGTTGGAAGCACAGAGAAACATATTGTAGAACCAAGAGGCCCCCATTTACTAATATTTTTTTGTAAATAACATATCATATTTTAACACAGCAAGCCCCTTGGGGTGCCCAAAGAGCCCTAAGAGAGTATGGTGGATGACATATTTGGGGGCCAGTATCGAACTCTGAGCATCTGGAGGTCTGGATGCCCCCTGTTAGGGCTGGGGAGGTTCTGACCAGGGATGGGGGTTGGATGTTAGATGCTGTTGGAAGTACCCTGGTGTTGGTCCTGGGGGGCCAGCCTTCTGGTGCTGTAGGAAACACAGCCCCCCCCCCCCCCCCCCCCATAATGGATGAGTCCAGGAGGACACTCAGGACCTCCCACGGGAGCCCTCCCACTCTGACCCCTATCTATCTCTACTCTTGACTTCACGTTCTTAAAACACCCTAAATAATCTTTCATTTGACAGGGGCTTGAATGAAATTCATCTTAGAGCTGCATCATTTGCCCTGGACAATGGCATTTTGGTATATGTGTATCATTGTCCTACTTGATTTTTAATGGAGGGATACAAATTGGAGGAAGATGCAGGTTTTAAGGCCAGAGTTTACAGGCAAGGGGTCGCTCACTTAGTAGTTATTATACCATTACTATCTGATAAACACAAAATTAAAAGTGTTGTTCATATCCAATTCAGCACCCATACACAAACATGTGTCTATGTGTTCACATTCACCAAACTAAAAGTATACATTTTAAATATGTAATGACAAAAAGCATACATTGTAATGAGAGCATTTATTGGTGGCACTGAATTACTGAGCAGTAGAGTTGGAGAGATATGTGTAAATATATTGTACATTAACCATATGCATTGTTTCTCACATTGTGCTTTGGGTTTATGCACATTAACCAACAACAACCCCACACATGGCAAATGTCTCTATGAACCCCTTCCAATTTGGACCTCTGCCACCACTGAGAGAGTATCCAGCATATTTACTTCATCAGTGAAGTCAATTAATCGGCTCACTCTAAAATAAACAAAACAGGGATCCTAAACACCCGCCTATTAAATCAGCAAGCGGGCTGGATGACTGCTTTTAGAAGCAACATTTGCATGTAATTATCTTCTTATATAATGAAGCGCATTCAGTTAACAAGCATCTTGCTAACGGGCGGCGTTGCTTAGCCAAACGAGGGGCGAGCAGCCCAGAACTCGGAGTGAGTGAGTAATTAGTGCTCAGCGTGCCAGTGTTAATGGAAGTGATCTAAAACATCATCAGTGTCAGGTGGGAGGAGGAGAAGAGAGGACAGGAGGAGTGTGGACTGGGAATAGAGGGGCTGCAAAATGGCTGAGATGGATGACAGAGAGAGAGAGAGAGAGAGAGAGAGAGAGAGAGAGAGAGAGAGAGAGAGAGAGAGAGAGAGAGAGAGACTGAATTCATGGGTCAAAGTCTACTCAATTGTGTAACAACAACCCCAATTTCAGCACAGTAGAAACTATTAATAGTGATGTTACATTTGACTTAATTTAGCAAGAAGTAAAAAAAAACATTAGTCAGCTCTATTCCATATATTTCTCAGTCTAGATGGAGCCAATATGCCCAAGGAACTTCCACACATAGACACATTGCATTGCTATGGCGATACTGCTAAAAACACACAATGCAATTGGTGTCTGAAGTTATCTATCTATCTATCTATCTATCTATCTATCTATCTATCTATCTATCTATCTATCTATCTATCTATCTATCTATCTATCTATCTATCTATCTATCTATCTATCTATCTATCTATCTATCTATCTATCTATCTATCTATCTATCTATCTATCTATCTATCTATCTATCTATCTATCTATCTATCTATCTATCTATCTATCTATCTATCTATCTATCTATCTATCTATCTATCTATCTATCTATCTATCTATCTATCTATCTATCTATCTATCTATCTATCTATCTACAGTATAAGTATTTCTTCTCTTGATATGAATTATTTATCACTGAATATTGTTCAATACTATAGTATAACGCTCAAAAGAGAGTTGCACCCCCTTTTGCCCTCAGAACAGACTCAATTCGTCGGGCATGGACTCTACTAGGTGTCAAAAGCGTTCCACAGGAACTCTGGCCCATGTTGACTACATTGCTTCCCACAGTTGTGTGAAGTTGGCTGAATGTCCTTTGGGTGCTGGACCATTCTTGATACACACGGGAAACTGTTGAGCGTGAAAAACCCTTGCAGCGTTGCAGTTCTTGACACAAACAGGTGCGCCTGGCACCTACTACCATACCCCGTTCAAAGGCACTTATCTTGTCTTGCCCATTCACCCTCTGAATGGCAGACATACACAATCCATGTCTCAATTGTCTCAAGGCTTAAAAATCCTTCTTTAACCGGTCTCCTCCACTTCATCTAAACTGATTGAAGTGGATTTAACAAGTAACATCAAGTCACGTGGTCAGTCTATGTCATGGAAAGAGTTCCTAAAGATTTGTACACTCAGTACATAACTAACGATGGACAACCACAGTGTATTTAACACTGCATGTTACACTCCCATCTATCATGATAGATATAATCACCGATAATCTTAACATTAGTCTACAGAAGTTCAGATAAATGTTGGTGCCCACCCCAAGTTCAACCTAACACTCCTCTAGGATTCCATACAGCACAGTAATGAGCTCATCAACCCTCAGGGCATGTAAGAGCTGAACTTTGTCTCACTCTATATATCACTTACTTATCTGTCTGGGAAAAACGGATGTGAGGCATTAAAAAAAAACTTCATCCATTGCAAGGATCAGAACTTTACATTAGTGTAGGTCCGGTTGCCAATGATGACATGCAATATTGTAATACTTGCACTACACATTGCATTTTATATTACTATAACACAACAAACAAAATAATTATGGATTCATTTTTGGAGGCTAAGGAAACAATCTGTGTCACACAATCTGAACGAGCATCCATCTGTCACCAAACCATGTCCAGAAACCTTAGCAGTAGTTCTCCTGTTGTTAGCCTGCAGCTCAATCTACAGAGGCACAATAGAGGACAGCTCTCACCTGTCATGTCAAACCACAGTCTTTTCAACAATTCGGTCACCCTGCTCCACTCCTCCACTTCCAAATTAACTCCCCTCCCAACACCAGTCATGAAATCCAGAATACCCTCAAAGTCAACAGGATTGTTCTGGGAATATTGGCCCTCCAGAGTGGCCAGGTGTAACGTAGAATACAACAGGGCCAGCAGGGTTCAAAGAGCCACATTGAATGGCTGCCAAATTCTTCCCACAGCAATTGCCACAGTTTATATTGAAATTATGATACAAACTATGCAACACAGTTAGAATATCTAGCCTCTTTGTTCTGGTACTCTCTATTGAGTCCAATAAACACTTATCTACTCTCCAAGGGATTCAACCTCAAGAAGTTACAAAGCCTTTTACTGGAACATGACACCGGCCCCCAACAATACCAAAATACTCTATCCTCTAGACTAATTGGCGTTATTCACTTTTTGATAATTCTGAGCCAGGCAGACGTGATGGTAAGGCATACGTAGGATCTTCATTTGACCGACCCGTTGCAGGAGAACTTCCCCCCCAATGCAGGTAATTTCAAACTATTGTTGGTTATCGGATCATTTGTGTTTTCTGAGAAATATAATTGTAATAGGGTCAGACCTTTAAGAGAAATTGCCAGGGATCTAAGTGATGCTGGAACCATTGACCATCCTCACAGACATACAGCCCTGTGCCTATTGGGAATTGACATTCTCTCTGCGTATCACCCATTGCATCTGGCTTCTAAAAACAACAAGAGAATAAGCCCATAGAGCCTCTGCAAAATAAATACATTTGCACTTCGTCTCTCTGGCAACAGGAGCTGCCAGGTGGAAGTGCTGTCTTCTCTGAGGACTTGGCTGCAGTGCCATCTGCTGGTGTGAGAACACACAGCCTGAACAGGGGCTGATCAACAACAACAAACTCTAGTAAACAGCATCAATAACACACATCTGAAGGTTTGGCTTGGGGAAGGCATGTTATCCAAATATTTCAATGTGCTGTATATTGTGTTAGACTTCCTTTTTTTATTTGTTGACTGTAGTGTGACCTACTTGCTAAGATGCCACTTTAGTTAGGGAGGTATAGTAGTGATTGTACAAGTGTTTAAGGAATTTGAGGATAAAGTTTGGTGTGGACAAAACATGTGGGTGCATTTCTCCACTTGAGCACGTGTGACTAGGACCGCTGCCTCTTTGTCTGAAAGAGAAAGTACCAACATAATCATTTCAACTTCCACTAAACAACTATTTGTCCAGGGGAGGGGAACAGTTTGTATATTACCAAAACCACAACACATGAAGGAATCGAACACAAAGCACCATTTAGAGGGCCTTTCAACGCGACGACAAGTCCAATTGAGCCAGGTGATGCATCTAGCAGTAGAAGTGGAACAACCATGTAATAAAGTACACTGCTCGTCGAACATCTCATTCCAAAATCATGGGCATTAATAAGGAGTTGGTCCCCCCTATCCTGCTATAACAGCCTCCACTCTTCTGGGAAGGCCTTCCATTAGATGTTGGAATGTTGCTGCAGGGACTTGCTTCCATTCACTCACAAGAGCATTAGTGACGTCGGGGCAATTAGGCCTGGCTCGCAGTTGGCGTTCCAATTCATCCTAAAGGTTTTCGATGGGGTTGAGGTCAGGGCTCTGTGCAGGCCAGTCAAGTTCTTCCACACCGATGTCGACAAACCATTTCTGTATGCACCTCACCTTGTGCACGGGGCCATTGTCATGCTGAAGCAGGAAAGGGCCTTCCCCAAACTGTTGCCACAAAGTTGGAAGAACAGAATCTAGAATGCCATTGTATGCTGCAGCGTTAGGATTTCCCTTCACTGGAACTAAGGGGCCTCGCACCAAACCATGAAAAACAGCCACAGACCATTATTCCTCCTCCACCAAACTTTACAGTTGGCACTATGCATTGGGGCAGGTAGCGTTTTCCTGGCATCCACCAAGCCCAGATTCATCCGGCGGACTGCCAGATGGTGAAGCGTGATTCATCACTCCAGAGAACGCGTTTCCACTGCTCCAGAGTCCAATGGCGGCAATCTTTACACCACTCCAGCCGACATTTGGCATTGCGAATGGTGATCATAGGCTTGTGTGCGGCTGCTCGGCCATGGAAACACATTTCATGAAGCTCCTGACGAACAGTTATTGTGCCAACGTTGCTTCCAGAGGCAGTTTGGAACTCGGTAGTGAGTGTTGTGACCGAGGACAGACAATTTTTACGCGCTACGTGCTTCAGCTCTTGGTGGTCCTGTTCTGTGAGCTTGTGTGGCCTACCACTTCACGGCTCAGCCGTTGTGGTTCCTAGAGGTTCCACTTCACAATAACAGCACTTACAGTTGACCAGGGCAGCTCTAGCAGGTCAGAAATTTGAAGTAACTGACTTGTTGGAAAGGTGGCATGCTATGACGGTGCAACGTTAAAAGTCACTGAGCTCTTCAATAAGGGCAATTTTACTGCAAATGTTTGTCTATGGAGATTGCATGGCTGTGTGCTTGATTGTATACACCTGTCAGCAATTGGTGTGGCTGAAATAGCCGAATCCACTAATTTGAAGGATTGTCCATATACTTTTGGCCATGTAGTGTATCAGCTAAAGCTGTGAATACACTTACTGTGATACGGGCCATATTAAAACATTTACTTGAACTGATAGTGTGTGACAGTTAGATGTAAACATACTACAGACTAGTATTTTGCCATATGCCTTAAATTATTTGGTGATATTGGTTATACTGATAGAAAACGGTTGGGCAGAAATAAATAACCTACCTGGTGGGAATTGTAACATGGCTGGCTCATAATAGTTAGGATCACTACAGTACATCATATTTTTGCAAACATTAAAACATTAGTATTACAATAGCCACTGCAATACATTTAAAATGTAATTTGAAAATGTAATCAGAACAACAAATACCCCACACTATGTACATCGGTAAATGCATTTACACACTGTGATTGAACGCCACAGTGGGCATATAGCTCCACTCAGCTCCACCATTCGGAAGAAAGAGCATCAGTTCATTGACTAGCACAATGAAATGGGCATTATGGCTTTGATGACATCATGATGATGCAGTTCCCTGAGGAATAAAGATCATTTTATATCCGAGTATAATTCATTTGTAGCATGTCTATGCTCTCCATTGGCTCTTATTGACTTAACAGCTTCTTCTTGTTTTAGCAGTTTATCTCTTCCGTGTTTCTCCCCACATCCAAGGGCCAATTGTCAGTTTGACCAACTAGACGTTGTCTTTTTCCCCCCTCCAAAATAATATACAAAATGTTGTAATTTCCCCTGCATGACCATACGCGTTCGGGAACACACTGCAACCCAAACAGAATGACGTGGCAATGAAACAACCCATGATGAGAAACATCTCCACGTAACGCAATACACAAAAATGAGACGAAAACACAGGTTAAAATACATTCTCTCTACTATTCCTTGTTGTTTACACCTCAGACCGTTCGTCTCCGCAACCTCCGTCCTGGGGAGAGCCCCACTCCAAGGTCTTTCATTTGAGCTTCTATTATACCCCTGTATCTGTGCTCATTTTTCACCCCTATTGCATTAAGTATTAATATTGATTTCTTGTAAATGGATGGCTCGCACTTTTTTGTGTTATTGTTTTGCAGCACTTGTAGGTAATTTATTATGGCTGGGGTTGGTGATCAGGCCTTCCGTCACTTTCTGCCCGGGTCCCCCTGAGTGAGCGTGCCAACCTCACCAATGACGTGCACGCACACATACGTTAGAACACACACACCCTGCGAACATCCCTCACTTTCATGGGCTACCATAAAACAATGGACGTGGTGGGGCCCCTCGGAAAATACACAGCAATAAACTAAAAAGCGCAAACTTTACAGCGCTTTCTCAATCTTTTCACAAGAGTTGTGTCCTGTCTGCGACTGTTTTATTTCCCTTTTTCCTCTCTTTTTGATCATTATCATTCTTTTTTAGTATAAAAGTAGCACTTGTATTGAAATTCATTCCCTGTTCGATGACAAAGCATGGCCTTCTTGACAAACTGGAGTGGTTTACTTGCATTGTCATCGCAGCCAATTTCCTTTCCAAGCCGCTACTGCCTCAGCAGGCTATTTGCATTTCAATAGCTTTCCAGTTCGCTCCTATATTGCCAGATATGATGTCTAGTTCTGTATGAATCTATATTAGATGCCTGCATCTCTAGCTGTTCAACTCTCCAACAGTAACCGATGAGGTAAATCATGAAAAGTATGAAGTACAGTTAACATGCAGAAGACAGAAAGGAGATACATACTTTATGATAAATATTATGGGATATAAAAAGCAGCTGCATCACATACTACCATGCAGTTACTTGTACACAAATATGCAGTATTAATAAAAACTGCAGAATAACAAATACAGATATGGGCTTTTTACCATCTCTCTCACCACAGCAGCATCTCTTTGCCACAAAGCCACAATGGTGCCAGAGTGTTGGACACACAGGTCACATGACCCTGGGCAGAGTCCCACAGAGGTCCCTGGGCTCTCCTAGACTTCCATCTATTTCCTCCTGCTTGCAGGATGTGATTTCAATGGGTGTCATAAGGACACATACTTCTACAGCGGCTAAACTTACTGGAATAGCCCACTTTAGCCTCAAGAGACTTGATTCCCAGTTTTGAATAGGAACCTTGTTGAGGGGCGGACTGGGACAAGAATTCGGCCCTAGCATTTGATCCACTCCAGCCCACATCACCCTGTGCTAAATGTGATAAATGTAACTATTCTGCTCGATAACAATAAATACAACAATAAAAAAAACGTTAAAACATTTTACAGTGCCAAGTAAGATACCTGAGAGAGTAGCCTATGATTAACCTCTCTGCACACGGAACCCGGTAGCGGGCTGAAATTCCACAACATACGGTGATCGCTACATAAATAGTCATATTAAACATTCATGAAAATACAAGTGTTTCACATGTATCGAAAGCCTAGATACTTGCTAATCCAACTGCGCTGTCATATTTAAAAATGATTTTCTGCGAAAGAATACGATGCGATTATCCGAGGATAGAGCCCCATAAAAAAAAAAACAGCACAGGCTAACAAAATCACAAACGGCATTAAAATAAATTGTTTACCTTTGACGATCTTCATCTGTTTGCAATCCCAATGCTCATTGTTACACAATGAATTATCTTTTATTTGATAAAATCCGTTTTTATAGCCTAACACGAAACATTTTGTGAACCGCTTGTGTCGTGAATTCCGTCTCATTCCATTTTCGATGACACATTCGAGGGTAAATACCCATGCAAAACGTGACTTTTCCAGTCATGTTTGGTTTCATTGCAATCAACTGGTTTGTTTGGTTGTTTGTAACACAACCAAACCTGATGGGCCATTTCGCGGGACGTATTGACTGAAGGAAACCGATTTGAAGACAACAAGTAATGACATCACTGTGCACCAATGATATGACCACTGTTTCGTTGATTGACTGTATTTTAACCCAATGACCACTGATCGTCTTGAAATCTAGCTGGGTAGATAGCCAATGAGCTGAGGTAAACGGCAATATGCAATGGTTATGTGTTGGAAGACCAACCCATGTAGTAAACTCCGGCGTAAAGAGAGCCATTCGCTATTGAAGTTTTATACCGGAAGGAGCTACGCATATTAAGCACAGAGGACATGTTTTGGACTGGTAAGTTCTTCTCATGCTAATGCCCTTGTTTGAAATTAATAATATATTATTTGTGATTTTTATTTTATTTTAGAAGCAATATATAAAAATGTAATGAAATGAAATGTGAGATGCGTGTGTCTGCCGCCCCACCCCAACCCACATGAAATAGCCTATTTGAGGCTGTTGAGGGGAGGGCAGGCCCACAACAATGGCCAAAGTGAAATGGAGACAGTACATACAGCTGGTCTGTTGTAATATAATAAAGACAGTAGATCTAGCTAGTCTATTTTTTCTCAACTTTTTGGGGGTGTGTGTTAGAATACCATTTTGGTATTTTGTATATAGTTATTTGTTTCAAAATGTATACCTTCACCAATTTGGCCACTTGGGTACATTTGGGCTACTTGTGTGAGACACCTGGGTGACTTCATGATAAATGTCATGTAGCACACTCATTTTGGAAGTGATCAGTCTGAAACTTTGCACAAGTACTGGTGCCCTCTTATGTTTTTCACTGAAATGGACTGGACTAGCGCACTTACCAGAGTCTCTAGGATGTCTATAGCTAGGTCTCCATCCAATTGGCAACAGATTTTTATGTGAATATTCTCAAATCTTTATAAAAGCAATATGCCATTTCAGAGTTTCGTTTAGCAAAATTTAGCGTCGGGCAACATGACAGGGAAGGTTTTCATTTACCTGACTTTTGAAAAATGTTATTGGTATCCATATGCATTCAGATCCACAATTATTTGTCCTTAAAAACAGCCTATAACAAATTACAAAAACACTATTCCTTGATGTGTAAAACTTTATAGCGAATGATTGTATTTTTTGGGGGCTACTTTCCTAAAAAAGTAATTGTCCACCTCACGGTTCAGCTGTCAGATGTATAAGGGCATTGCATGAAAAGGCCTATAGGCTTAGGTGTCCACGAGATTATGTTTTTTTCCCTTCTAAATATATACAGTGCATTTGGAAAGTATTCAGACCTCTTTCATATTTTGTTACATTACAGCCTGATTCTAAAATGTATTCAAACTATTTTCTTATCATCAATCTACACACAATAGCCCATAATTACAAAGTGAAAACAGGTTTTTAGAATTTATAAAACATTTAAGACAGAAATATCTTGTTTACATAAGTATTCAGACCCTTTGCTATGAGACTCAAAATTCAGCTCAGATTGCTCTTGTTTCCATTGATCATCCTTGAGATTTTTCTACAACTTGATTGGACATGATTTGGAAAGGCACACACCTGTCTATATAAGGTCCCACAGTTGACAGAGCATGTCAGAGAAAAAAACAAGCCATGAGGTCAAAGGAATTGTCCACAGACCTCCGAGACAGGATAGTGTCGAGGCACAGATCTGGGGAAGGGTACCAAAATATTTCTGTAGCATTGAAGGTCCCCAAGAACAGAGTGGCCTCCATCATTCTTAAATGGAAGCAGTTTGGAACCACCAAGACTCTTCTTAGAGCTGGACGCCTGACCAAACTGAGCAATCGGGGAAGAAGGGCCTTGGTCAGGGAGGTGACCAAGAACCCGATGGTCACTCTGCCAGAGCTCTAGAGTTCCTCTGTGGAGATGGGAAAACCTTCCAGAAGAACAACCATCTCTGCAGTACTCCACCAATCAGAACTTTATGGCCAGACGGAAGCCACTCCTTAGTAAATTGCATATGACAGCCCGCTTTGAGTTTGACGTAAGGCACCTGAAGGACTCTCTGACCATGAGAAACAAGATTCTCTGGTCTGATGAAACCATGATTGAACTCTTTTGCCTGAATGCCAAGCGTCACGTCTGGAGGAAACCTGACACCATCCCTACAGTGAAGCATGTTTGTGGCAATATCATGCTGTGGGGATGTTTTTCAGTGCCAGGGACTGTGAGACTAGTCAGGATCGAGGGAAAGATGAACAGAGCAAAGTACAGAGAGATCCTTGATGAAAACCTGCTCCAGAGCACTCAGGAGGTTCACCTTCCAACAGGTCAACGACCCTAAGCACACAGCCAACACAACACAGGAATGGCTTCGGGACTAGTCTCTGAATGTCCTTGAGTGGCCCAGCCAAAGCCCAGACTTGAACCTGATCTAACATGTTTTTGCTTTGTTATTATTGGGTCATTGATGAGGGGGGGAAAACAATTTAATCCACTTTAGAATAAGGCTGTAACGTAACAAAATGTGCAAAAAGTCAAGGGGTCTGAATACTTTCCGGATGCACTGTATATACAGTATATTCTATACAAAGGAGGAGAATCTTAGGCCTAACCCCAGAGAGATACATTACGTCACTGACATACATTTCCTCATGTCATATGGCTACTGCGTCTGCTATACAGATCTAGACATACAAATATTTTGTATAAAGATATGCATTACATTGTTTGATTATAGGACTAACTCTGGTAGGCCTGAAACAGTCTTCCTCACCTCAAATTCAACTGTTGGTGTAGCTAAAGCTTAATAATGGCCACACCATACCAAACCTTCACAAATGTTTCTAGACTTAATTAGGGTAATATTAAAAGTAAGCCAAGCCATACGAGCAGAAGAGTGAATGTAAAACCAGGGGAAAAATGCTCTACCCTCCCTAATGCCCCCTAAAAAAACACACACCCCGACCCAAAGCAAGAAAAAAAAAGTTTGATAACCCTCCCATACTTTGGACCACCCCTCCCCCAGTAAATGTTGATCTGTCCCTAAGAGGAAGGCCATTTTTGGTTTATTGTCTGGGGTCTAGTAGAGGGAAATTAGATATTTAGTCAGTTGTACAACTGAATACATTCAACTGAAATGTGTCTTCCACATTTAACCCAACTCCTCTGAGTCAGAGAGGTGCAGGGGACTACCTTAATCGACATCATCAGTGCCCAGGAGTAGTTGTTGGGGGTTAATTGCCTTGCTCAAGGGCAGAATGGTTGATTACTCCACCTTGCCAGCTCAGGGATTCAAACCAGAAACTTTTCGGTTGCTGGCCAAACACTCTTAACCGCTTGGCTACCTGCTGAATATTGAGAGTTAAGAAATAAAAATGATACCTACAGAAAGCTGAGACCCTCCTCATTTTGGCAAGAACAAGGGGACAAAGCATCCAAGCTGTGTTTTTCCCCCAATTGCATTTTGAGATGTTATTCTATCTGTTATATGCTCTTTTTACATTTATAGGCACCCTTTCCATTTTTTACAAGCCATGATCTTGGCTGTCTAACTGACAAGAGTCAGAGCAAGTCTCTTTGCTGATGCCACATTTGACTTTGAATGTGATTTTTTTGCGTGACCTCAGCTCAGCCCATCTTGGTAGGCCGACTAATCAGACAAAAGCTAATTATAGGTTAGTATATCTTTAAAAAAATATACTACTAATATATTTAAACAGGCTCACAGGCCGCCGGCCATGTCACCTTTTTCATTGTTTTATTTTGATATAAATATATATTTTTGTGTGCGTCAATGTCAACTAGCCACCTCAACAAGAATTGCCAGATTGCCAATCCACCCTGCACTTTCTTCTTGCTGAGTACAGGAGTATGTCCTTTGCTTTAAATAAAATCCTCCACTCAGACATATTTGCCTCCCTCCGCTTAATGCCAACCTCACCAAATGTAGCTAGAGTTCAGAATCAATTAATACTATCTATCTACCAATAAGCAGGGATGCCAACAGCTGTGTTTGGCCCTCTTGTTGTGCGTCCAGTGCACATAATTACAGCAATCCAAAAGCAGAGCAGCTGCTTGGAGAGTTTAATAATGTACTAGTCACTACCTATCATGCTACAGAAGCACTCACGCACGTGCAATTTAGAGCAATCAAAAATGTGAAACCAGTGCCTTTGACAACACTCCACAGGTAGACGTTACCTGTTGTCACATAAAAGGCTTAATTTCACTACTCCATTATGGCTGTGTGTGCTCTGCTGTATCGTCAAGGCAACACATACACTGAGTATACAAAACATTAAAAACATCTGCTCTTTCCATGACAGACTGACCAGGTGAGTCCAGGTGAAGTTATGATCCCTTATTGATGTCACTTGTTAAATCCATTTCAATCAGTGAAGGGGAGGAGACAGGATAAAGAATGATTTTTAAGCCTTGAGAAAATTGAGACATGGATTGTGCATGTGTGCCATTCAGAGGGTGAATGGGCAAGACAAAATATTTAAGTGTCTTTGAACAGGGCATGGTAGTAAGTGCCAGTCACACCGGTTTGTGTTAAGAACTGCAATGCTGCTGGGTTTTTCATGTTCAACAGTTTCCCGTCTGTATCAAGGATGGTCCACCACCCAAAGGACATCCAGCCAACTTGATACAACTGTGGGAAGCGTTGGAGTCAACATGGGCCAGAGTTCCTGTGGAACGCTTTCGACACCTAGTAGAGTCCGTGCCCCGACAAATTGAGGCTGTTCTGAGGGCAAAAGGGTTTTCCTAATGTTTGGTATAATCAGTGTTTGAAATTCACCCAAATAGAAGCTGGAGTGTCTTGGTTGTCAGTTTGAATATTTCTGTTAACTACCACTATAATTTTTGGCTTCCCGAGTGGAGCAGCAGTCTAAGGCAGTGCATTGAAGCACTAGAGGTGTCATTACAGACCCTGGTTCGTTCACAGGCTGTTTCACAACCGGCCGTGATCGTGAGTCCCATAGTTAGGGGAGGGTTTGGCCGGGTTGGAAGGTTGTCATTGTAAATAAGAATTTGTTCTTAACTGACTTGCCTAGTTAAATATTAAAACGAATATAAAGGACAACTCAACACAGTGTTGCTGATTGTGGCCAGCCATTTACAGCAAGGGCATTGCCACTGAGGCTCCTATGCATGAGTGCATGCGTATGTAAGGGATGTTATATACAGTTGAAGTCGTAAGTTTACCTACACTTAGGTTGGAGTCATTAAAACTCATTTTTCAACCACTCCATACATTTCTTGTTAACAAACTATAGTTTTGGCAAGTCGGTTAGCACATCTACTTTCTGCATGACACAAGTAATTTTTCCAACAATTGTTAACAGACAGATTATTTTACTTATAATTCACTGTATTACAACTCCAGTTGGTCAGAAGTTTACATACACTAAGCTGACTGTACCTTTAAACAGCTTGGAAAATTCCAGAAAATGATGTCATGGCTTTAGAAGCCTCTGATAGGCTAATTGACATCATTTGAGTCAATTGGAGGTGTACCTGTGGATGTATTTCAAGACCTACCTTCAAACTCTGTGCCTCTTGTTTGACATCATGGGAAAATCAAAAGAAATCAGCTAAGACCTCAGAAAAAAAGATTGTAGACCTCCACAAGTCTGGTTCATCCTTGGGAGCAATTTTCAAACGCCTGAAGGTACCACATTCATCTCTACAAACAATAGTACGCAAGTACAAACATCATAAGATCACGCGGACGTCATACCGCTCAGGAAGGAGACGCGTTCTGTCTCCTAGAGATCCCAGAACAACAGCAACGGACCTTGTGAAGGAAACAGGGACAAAAGTATCTATATCCACAGTAAAATGAGTCCAATACCGACATAACCTGAAAGGCCGCTCATCAAGGAAGAAGCCACTGCTCCAAAACCTCCATAAAAAAGCCAGATTACGGTTTGCAACTGCACATGGGGACAAGATCGTACTTTTTGGAGAAATGTCCTCTGGTCTGATGAAGCAAAAATAGACCTGTTTGGCCGTAATGACCATAGTTATGTCTGATGGAAAAAGGGGGAGGCTTGCAAGGCAAAGAACACCATCCCAACCGTAAAGCACGGGGGTGGCAGCATCATGTTGTGGGGGTGCTTTGCTGCAGGAGGGACAGGTGCAATTCACAAAATAGATGGCATCATGATGAGGAAAATTATGTGGATATATTGAAGCAACATCTCAATACATCAGTCAGGAAGTTAAAGCTTGGTCGCAAATGGGTCTTCCTGTAACGGCATTCTACATTCTCTTCTGAGGAGGAGTCACGAGACGGATCGGAGGACCAATGCGCAGCGTGGTAAGTGTCCATAATGTTTATTTAAAGACATAAACTGAACACTACAAAACAATAAACGTGAAACGAACGAAACTGAAACAGTACCGTGTGGCAACAAACACTCACATGGAAACAAACACTCAAAAGGGAAACTCAGGCTACCTAAGTATGATTCTCAATCAGAGACAACTAATGACACCTGCCTCTGATTGAGAACCATACTAGGCTGAACTCAAAACCCCAGCATAGAAAAACACACATAGACTGCCCACCTCAACTCACGCCCTGACCATACTAAATAATGACAAAACAAAGGAAATAAAGGTCAGAACGTGACAGTACCCCCCCCCCCCCCAAAGGTGCGAACTCCGGCCGAAAAACCTGAACCTATAGGGGAGGGTCTGGGTGGGCGTCAGTTCGCGGTGGCGGCTCTGGTGCGGGACGTGGACGCCACTTCACCACAGTTTTTGTCCGCCTCCTCAACCGCCCCCGTAGCCTCTTATGAGCGGCGACCCTTGCCGCCGACCTCCGACTGGGGACCCTAGCCATGGGTCCCGAACGGATGGGAGATTCCGGCAGCGCCGGACAGGCGGGAGACTCCGGCAGCTCCGGAGTGAAGGGCGATTCTGGTATCGCCTGGTGACTGACGGCTCTGGAAGCTCCTGGCTGGCTGACGGTTCTGGCAGCTCCTGGCTGACTGATGGCTCTGGCGGCTCCTGGCTTGCTGACGGCTCTAGCGGCTCCTGGCTGGCTGACGGATCTGGCGGCTCCTGGCTGGCTGACGGCTCTGGCGGCTCCTGGCTGGCTGACGGCTCTGGCGTCTCCTGGCTGGCTGACGGATCTGGCGTCTCCTGGCTGGCTGACGGCTCTGGCGGCTCCTGGCTGGCGGCTCTGGCGTCTCCTGGCTGACTGGCGGCTCTGGCGGCTCCTGGCTGGCTGACGGTTCTGGCAGCTCCTGGCTGACTGATGGCTCTGGCGGCTCCTGGCTTGCTGACGGCTCTAGCGGCTCCTGGCTGGCTGACGGATCTGGCGGCTCCTGGCTGGCTGACGGCTCTGGCGGCTCCTGGCTGGCTGACGGCTCTGGTGTCTCCTGGCTGGCTGGCGGCTCTGGCGTCTCCTGGCTGACTGGCGGCTCTGGCGGCTCCTGGCTGACTGGCAGCTCTGGCGGCTCCTGGCTGACTGGCGGCTCTGGCGGCTCCTGGCTGACTGACGGCTCTGGCGGCTCAGGACAGACTGGCGGCTCTGGCGGCTCAGGACAGACTAGCGGCTCTGGCGGCTCAGGACAGACTAGCGGCTCTGGCAGCTCAGGACAGACTGGCGGCTCTGGCGGCTCAGGACAGACGGGAGACTCTGGCGACTCAGGACAGACGGGAGACTCTGGCGACTCAGGACAGATGGGAGACTCTGACAGCGCTGAGCAGGAGGAAGGCTCTGGCAGCGCTGGACAGGCGGGAGCACCTGTAAAGAGAAGACGGAGAGACAGCCTGGTGCCGGGGGCTGCCACCGGAGGGCTGGTGCGTGGAGGTGGCACCGGATAGACCGGACCATGCAGGCGCACTGGAGCTCTTGAGCACCGAGCCTACCCAACCTTACCTGGTTGAATGCTCCCTGTAGCCAGGCCAGTGCGGCGAGGTGGAATAGCCCGCACTGGGCTGTGCTGGCGAACCGGGGACACCATGCGTAAGGCTGGTGCCATGTACGCCGGCCCGAGTAGACAAACTGGAGACCAGATGCGTAGAGCCGGCTTCATGGCACCTGGCTCGATGCCCACTCTAGCCCGGCCGATCCGAGGAGCTGGAATGTACTGCACCGGGCTATGCACACGCACCTGGGACACCGTGCGCTCCACTGCATAACACGGTGCCTGCCCAGTCCCTCTCGCTCTCTGGTAAGCACAGGCAGTTGGCGCAGGTCTCCTACCTGAACTCGCCACACTCCCCGTGTGCCCCTCCCAATACATTATTGGGGCTGCCTCTCGGGCTTCCAGCCGCACTGCCGAGCTAGCTCCTCATAATGCCGCCTCTCAGCTTTCGCTGCCTCCAGCTCTGCCTTGGGGTGGCAATATTCACCCGGCTGTACCCAGGGTCCCTTGCTGTCTAATATCTCCTCCCAAGTCCATCTCTCCAGGTATCGCTGCCTCTCCTGCTGCTGCTGCTCGTTACCACGCTGCTTGGTCTTTTCTTGGTGGGTGTTTCTGTAACGGCATTCTTCCTCCTCTTCTGAGGAGGAGTAGCGAGAAGGATCGGAGGACCAATGTGCAGCGTGGTAAGTGTCCATAATGTTTATTTAAAGTCTTATACTGAACACTACAAAACAATAAATGTGAAACGAACGAAACCGAAACAGTACCGTGTGGCAACAAACACTCACATGGAAACAAACACCCACAACTCAAAAGGGAAACCCAGGCTACCTAAGTATGATTCTCAATCAGAGACAACTAACGACACCTGCCTCTGATTGAGAACCATACTAGGCTGAACTCAAAACGCCAACGTAGAAAAACACACATAGACTGCCCACCCCAACTCACGCCCTGACCATACTAAATAAAGACAAAACAAAGGAAATAAAGGTCAGAACGTGACACTTCTAAATGGACAATGACCCCAAGCATACTTCCAAAGTTGTGGCAAAATGGCTTAAGGACAACAAAGTCAAGGTATTGGAGTGGCCATCACAAAGCCCTGACCTCAATCCTATAGAAAATTGTGGGCAGACCTGAAAAAACGTGTGTGAGCATGGAGGCCTACAAACCTGACTCAGTCACACCAGCTCTGTCAGGAGAAATGGGCCAATATTCACCCAACTTATTGTGAGAAGCTTGTGGAAGTCTACCTGAACCGTTTGACCCGAGTTAAACAATTTAAATGCAATGCTACTAAATACTAATTGAGTGTATGTAAACTTCTGACCGACTTGGAATGTGATGAAAGAAATAACATCTGAAATAAATCATTCTCTCTGTCAGGAATTGTGAATAACTGAGTTTAAATGTATTTGGCTAAGGTGTATGTAAACTTCCGACTTCAACTGTATACAATATCATTTATAAATCTTGTCTCTTTTACCAGACTACTTGTGTGCTCCTCTGTAACAAATTCATCGACAGTTGGACACATCAATAAATTACATTCAAAACTTAAGCTCAATCAGAAAACAACTCAGTGGACACTGATCAGTCACTAATACACTGATATGGTGCATACCAGTGCATACCTCTCTGTCATCATGAATGCATCATAAATGATAGCTACCTCTGTCATCCCCAAGTTCTCACAGTTGACTATAGAACGATTTTGGGATCAGTCATTTAACTTGAGGCTAAGACTTTATTCCCTAATATTACACTTTTCTCCCATCTGAAAGCATATCACACTCAAAGTCATGATGGCGTGTCAGGTTTTGTATGGTGGCAAGAATCCCCTTGGTTGATTTAGCCCTTTGTGTGTCTTGCATGTTCTGTAAGCTCCCTGTCTCGATGCACTTAAAGAACTTCCTAACCTAGACAATTACCTGGTTATACCACGGTATCATTTTTTTGTTTCTGCATAGAACTCGCTTCCTCTCTGGCTTGTTTCAAATCTCCAAAGCAATTCTAGCAGCTTCCTCCCCTCGCCCTACTTCCAACTTCCTCCCTTTCTACCCATGGGCCTTTGTTTTAAAATGGCAATTCATCCCGTTCGTCCGCTCGGCCACGTTAAACATCAATTTCCTCACCGAGCACACATTACGATCCAATAGAAGAAATACAATCTAAGCCATCTATTGTACGAACCTCTCCCTCCATCTTTGCACCACCACAACCTTCATCAGAGCATTTCTCCATCAAGCAACAAGGGAGTACAGCAATGCCATTTTACTTCCTCTTAAGTCGTTTTATACGTTCTGCAAAACAGTAACGATTCCAGGGGCCTTTGAATATCTCCAAGTACCGCCCGGGTACATCAAATATGCATGAGGTGTTCAGTAAACAATGCCCAATGGTCTTATTCCTTTTAAATAAAACTATTTCCATGAGATGTAAGAGGACTTTAATATTGCCTTAAATATTAAAAGAGAGAACTGAGCCTCATCTATATTTCATTTATTGGGCCCGCATGTAAGGAGTCATCAATCTCCAAGAAATTACTGACATGTTCATTTCAAATAAAAAAGAGTCCACTTTATTCAGCGGTAATAGGGATTGCCTTCTTACAGTAGGAGCTGTAGATGGGTTCTGGAGTGCTGGAAATGGGAGATTTTTTATTCAGGATAGGATGTGATTTTTAACCTCTATGTGGAGAAAATATACATGAAACACCTAAATAAAACATGCTGTTTTATCTCGCTGACACTTCATATAGGATTTATAAGACACCTTACTTAATAAGCAATACACAATACCTTCACGAACCCAACATGTAACTCGACTCTAACGAAACAATATCCCCTGTTCTGTAGTAAGATCATATCGATTTTTTTATGACAAACTCATTGTTCGATTATTTTGCGGTCATAATATTCTGTCACCAATGTACACATCATTACAGGGTTATTGGTCTCTGCCTGTTTGCCTCTGGGCTTGAAGTTTGTAATTACTGCCCAATAAACAAATGGTTCCAGTAATAGGGGACTGAGGGAATAGTCTGGGCCAAGGGCCCTACAGGCACCAATAGAGGATTACAATGAAGGGTAGACACTTTTCAGCCCCAAAACACCTCACCCTCAACAACGTGTCTGAACCCACATCCCGTCATGACTCCCCCGGTGGAATCACCCCTCTGAATTATTAATCTGGGAGTAGTGTTGATATATCGTCAGTCGTGTACGTACACAGCACCGGAAAATGAGGCTTACAGTAGGCCAGGATTTATAACAAAAGCTTGACATATGCTGCTAATTCACCTTGACAGTGCTGTCACTTCCTGCTTGGGGAAGAAACCGTACTACATGTAGGGGGTGTCATTGAGTTCAGCTCACCACCAAGCACTTCAAACCACATGCCACTGTGCCAACCCCTCGAAATGGATCAATATTTGTTCATCATTTCTATACACAAGTCTCAGTGTCAGCTAACTCGCCTCCCCGGACTCATTTGCATAGGTAGATTGAGACGCCGCGAGCATAACGAGAGGAAGAGAAACGAGATGGTGGTGGGGAGATGATGAATCGTCCTCCCACTCAGCCATAGCACCTCTGTAAATGTTTGATTCCTTTTGAATGGATTACCGTTGATTATGATATGGATTATGGGGTTTGGTGTCTAAATGCAGGCACCAGTCTGCTTCCTGTGATGGCCCCACACCGTCCACCCATGATGACATGCCAACGACATGTTTACTGTAGCCTATGCAAAGGGAAGGGAGGGTCTTGCTTATTGATGCACAGTTGAGTCTCTGTTTATTAGACCTGTGATAGCGTTGCATGGCCTGTCATTTGCCTATGTGTTGTTGGACAATGTGTTGTTGAAATAAGCCAACCTACATGCAGTTTATTAGGTTCCCAAGGTTAACAGCCAATAATTGGAATTCATTCTGATAAACAGTATAATCAAATCGAGGATGGTTGAAATTAAGGATAAAATCCATAAACTGAATGACAAATTACAACATGTACAAAAGGAATCCAAATAAAATAATTTTCTAAGTTACAGTGGGAAATTGGATGGAATCTTGCTATGAAACGACTTGTAAAGTTTTATGGAATCCCGCCTCCTGTCTCTGGCTGATGTTCCGACTAGGATATTTAACGGGTTGTTGGGAATCTCGTACCTGGATGGCCATAAATTGTCTGAGGCTGCCGTGGAGTGCGACTCCATTGCTTGTATGGCAATCAGACAAGTGATTATATGGGTAATGAAACACGTGCCTCCTCTAGGTGTCTGCCCCTTACATCGCTCGACTCTTTCCCCCTCTCTCTCCCCCTCTCAATCTCTCTCTCTTTCTCTGCTTAAGGCCCTGTGATGGATGGGGCGCAACTGTTGGGGTGAGTGGCAGCCCATCAGTTCTTATAGGCCCATTAGGGAGAGCGGGATGCTGGGTATAGGGGGCACGAGCTGTGGAATGCATAGCGGGCTGCCTGCCAGGCTAACACTCCCCCCTGTTCCCTCCCTACCCTCTTTTTCTCCATCCCACACCTCTAACCCCCTCCCTGAAAACCCGCCTTGCGTCTTGACAGCGCCGCCGTTGCGCTACATTCCCCCCAATCTGTTTTGTTTCCTGTTGTGACCTTTCATACAGTCAAATATATTAGTGTGCGCTGCGCTCTCATTAAAACAGTGCATTAACCAAAATACTCTTTAGAGTCTAAATGACAGCCAAAGGAACTAAAAGCTTATAGCCACGGGCAGTTTGGGAAACTTATCTCATGAATCAGAGAGCTAATGCTAGTGCAGCAAGCCCCGAGCACTGTGAGCGTATGGCAGGATCTCCATCCCTCTTACTCTCTCCACCCCCCCCCTCTCTTTTCCTCTCTCTTTCACTCTCATTCCACTTCTCTCTGATACCCTTTCATTTTGTTCCATTCCTTCTCTCTTTTTCCTCGTTACTCTCTTCCTGTACTTATGTTCATTTGAATTCTCTCTCCATGTCTATACCTCTCTCTTATTGCTCTTCCTCTTCCCCCTGTTCTCCTGTACCCATCCTTCTATTGTCTCTCTCTGAGCCTCTCTTTACACTCACTGTTAGTCTCAGAGAAAGAGAGCAAGAAAGAGAGAGAGAATGAGAGAGAGAGGGACAATGAGAGAGAGAGGGACAATGAGAGAGAGAGGGACAATGAGAGAGAGAGGGACAATGAGAGAGAGAGGGACAATGAGAAAGTGGGAGACACGGTAAAGCAAGTGAAGGAGAGAGAGAAAAGAGGGAAAAGCTCATTACTTTCCTCCTGATGGGAGAATATGAGTGAGGGGGCAATAATAAAGCTTGAATTTTTCAATACTGTTAAAAATGGGGTTCTGACAGCTCGCCGCCAATGCACGTGACAGGCCCAGACTACGCATGGTGAGCCACCGAATTAGTAATACCATATATCATAAAATCTAATTAAATCAAAGAGCAGAATGAAATTAGTTTTCTGTGACTCAAACTGCCGCAGAAAGAGCTCTATTAAATGAACTGGAGAGGAGGGATTAAATAATTCACAGTGAGGGATTTAGCATTTATAAAAAAATTGTGCACTTAATTGTCCATGCTATATTACAGATTTGGCCTTATGTTAACAATGGGCCTTAAGCACACGTACTGGCGCGTAGCATGCACTATTAGGGTCTACGTGGTCGACAAGGCTGAAAATAATGAGATATATTAGACTATAATTATGGGTTCAGATTGCATTGAAGAACATACAGAACATGCACCAGAATGACAAAAGAACCAGCATCAAATGATTTGACAGTAAATCATAACATTGATAATAGGGATGAACAAGATTGATCGATATTCTACCTGTGATAGAAGTCTAGGTTTAGGGAAATATTATGATCATTTTGCGCAAAAAAAAAAGAAACAATTTATATAATCTAAGTGCTAGGGTAAAATTAGTGGATGGTACTCTATTTCATAAAATAAATGTATTTTTCTACTATACCATGTGACCATTCAACCATTACAGTTAGTCCAAGGCCCCTTACCCCCGTTCACCCCCTCTTCCCTCCATGGCATAAAAGCACCACAACTTTATTATTGTTGCTGTCAATGCGTAATAATAAAACAACTTGGAAGGGAGAGAGTACCATATCACACTTCTAACAAGAATATAGCAGATGCACGTTGAGTGAATATTGAGTTTTAAAACTTGTCTCGGCTTGATTTGTAGCCTTGTCAGTGCAAATATTTGTCAATGTCAAAGAGCCAAGCCTATGCTGTCAGTCCAGCGGTCAGCTGGGGAGAGGGGAGACATAACACAATGATCTGGCCCATAATGGGGAACCGTTGAGAGTGGCATGGGGTGATGAAGCACTGTTTAGTTACCACAGCCATATTTCTGCTGGGGGACGTTATTATAAAACACAGTGGTATTTTGTCAGATTTCAATCATGTCCCGGGTTATTTGTCACCCGGCGCGTATTGTTGGGTACGTCAGCGGTGAAATATTACCAGCCGTTGCTCCCCCTCAGGAGAGTCACAGACTTGTTTTAGTCTGGTGCTTTGGTTTTGACCCCCACCCAGTGACTATTTAGATTCACCTTCCCCTTTGTCCTTTTATTTGAATCATTTCCTTGAACTGCGGTGTGCGACTGCATTAATACCCCAGATCATTACAAGTCTTCTACTTTATATACATCTTCACAACAGGGTAGGAGATCTGAGCTTGGGGCTTCTCTTTCAATCTCTTTATTCTCTTCTTCATTCTTTTTCTCTCCCTCTCATTGGTGGTGGGGACCCATCTTCCAGGGTAGTGCTGTGTCTCAGTGTGTGTCTTTGTTTGGGGTGAGGGACAGTGTCAAGTATCCTCCCAGAGGACACCGCAGGGGCTCAGAGTTTAATTTGCTCAGATAAAAAATGTACTGAGGACAGCCTTCAACCTAATATGACTGTATTGTCCAGCCTAATAGGCTGTGTAGAAGGAGAATAGAGGCCTTTATCCCTTCATCCACCCTCTTGCTAAGAGTATTGACACAGCAAGATTCTGTTAAGTTCAAGGAAGTCCAGGTGGGGGTGAAAACTGCTAGCACTCTACTCTTTCTGCCCCTCTGCACTTCCTGGAAGGGGATTTGAAGGCCTTTAGGGCTGCTCCTCCACCTACGTAGAATGACCTTTTCTTTTGTAGTAAACAAGGATCTCTTTGGTCATGGCTGCTTACAGATACACAGGCCTGATACACAGAAATATTGTGTATTTGTTCAAGCACAAATTGTACTGTGACTCTTTGCATCTCAACCCAAAGAATAGAGTTATATTTATTTCCTGCAGTGACAAATAACATGACAGATGAAACCATATTAGCCTTTATTGGCTAATTTCTTCCATATTTCCACCAATGGTTTGAAGTTTCTGTTGCATTCCATCGGAATTCTAAGAATAGGCCTGACAACTGACGTCATGACTATTAACATTGAAATCTCGTTTTCATTCTGCTCTGTCAACATCCTCTCATTTCATTTCATTGATTTCGATACAGCTCAATAACTATAATTTCAAATTATATTAGTTTTATTTCCTCATTGCCCTTGTGCTTGAACGTCAAGGCTACTACACAAACATAGAAAGGCACGTTCTGACACATTAGAATCACTCTCTGTTGTGTGCTCCATTAATTCAGACTGCTTCCAGGTAGTGATACTGCATCATGGGCCAATTTATCAACATGCAAATGACAACTGGCTGTTACTTCATCGCTAACTTCCTCCAACGGGTGGCAGAGGGACATGGATGACATTGTGTTCCTTCACAACGGTGACCTTCCCCAACTGACTTGTTATTGGCTGTGTACCTCAACTGTATGTGTCCACAAACCATTTAACAAAACGCTTTTGGAAATGAACTGGAAATGGTAGCGCACAAAAAAATATTTCTTGGTCCATGGTTCAGAGGGTTTAAACAATAGATGGCTTGGCTAAGGCTAAAACCACAAATGCAGGTGCACACACACAGAGCAAACCATTACAATGTGTCCATATTACAGCCATTAGCATGCTGTCTAGAATTGTTCAATTCCAAAAGAAGAAACATTTCCATAATGCATGTTTTCCCTAGATGGTGTGAACAACCGTCACTCTGTGTAGGTATCCTGTTGGCAAATGTTTCAAACTGACCTTGGTAAAGGCTCTGTCTGCAAACCCAGCACAGTTATAGTAATAATGGGCTTTTACCTGTGTGTGAGGCTAGCTGATGTTTCCAAGCCAGACAGATGGCTTTTATAAGTATTAATATTAATGTGTGCCTGAGCTGAAGCCCATCACATCCATGCCCTGTGGCTCCGCGTATCCCAGCCATTATCACCCTCCTCGGGTCACAGAACCACGCTCACCCAGGACAGGGACATCTCTAGCCAGCTAGGTCAAACAGTCAGGGTTATTCAGATCAAATTACTCTTAATGCCTGGAATTCTCAAAATGGCTAAATGCAGAGATGCAACGATTTAAAAAAACTGTCTCTGAGGGTGTGTTTTTCCCTTTACATGTGTGTGGGTCTAACTCCAACCAAACATGCACATAAAGTATGCAAATGTGCACACACACACGGCAAGGCCCAATTGTGCGCCACCCTATGGCACTCCCGATCACGCCCGGTTGTGATACAGCCCAGGATCGAACCAGGGTCTGTAGTGAAGCCTCTAGTACTGAGATGCAGTAGGCCTATGAAGTCCCCGCAAAGCAAAATTGGTTCTGTGAAAATTCCCAGAACATTCGTTAGGTTCTAGCAAGTGTTCTCATAACACAAAAAACTGTCAAGTTGTGCAAATGATTATATAATGTTTGTGCAAGAAAGTTCCCAGAACACATTTAATCTGCTCTTTAAAGGTTCCTAGAATGTTTCTTTAGGTTGTGGGAACATTGTAGGGATATGACAAGAGATAGGTTCCCAAACACTAAAACTGTCCAGTTGTGCCACATTCAGATGGTGTTTGTATCAGAGTGCACAAAACATTCCTTTGACGTTGCAAGAATGTTGACAGAACAGCCTATTCTGAGTCATAGATGGTTCTCTCTGCAACTGCAGAGATGGAACCAACAGGACCAACCGCCAAGCCATAAGACTGCTAAATAGTTAGTTAAATAGTTAACCAAATAGCTACCCGGACTATCTGCATGAATCCTTTTAGAATACAAAAGAAATGACTCATCACATACGTTGCTGCTACTGTTTACTATCTGTCCTTTTGCCTAGTGACTTTATTCCTAGATATATGCACCTCAATACCTCAATACCTCATACCTCTGCACATGGACTCGGTACTGGAACCCTGTGTATATAGCCACGTTAACGTTACTCATTGTATATTTATTATTACTTGTACTATCACATGTTATTACTTTTCTGTCATTTCTCCATTTTCTCTCTCTCTGCATTGTTGGGAACTAAGCATTTCACTGTTAGTCTTCACCTGTTGTTTACAAAGAGTGTGACAAATAACATTTAATTTGATTTAAAGGTTCCCAGAACATGTAATTAGGTTGTGGGAACAGTGTGGGTGTATTACAAGTGACAGGTTCCCAAAGCACAAAATATGCTCAGTTGTGATGACATTCATACAATGTTTAAACTAGCTTGCACGGGACATTCCCTTAATGTTGTAAGAATGTTGACAGACACCTGGTCTGAGTTCTTTAAAAGTTCCCAGCACATTTCATTAACTTATGGGAGTTGTCCGGGATGTTGCAAGAGTATTCTTTTGATATTCGCTTATTGTACTTAAGAGGTGGCACAGAGCATTCCCACAATGTTCCACAATATCCAAATAAGTTTGTTTTAATGACTATCGTAGCATATTGGTTTTTTAGTTTAACATAATATTCCATTGATGTTCACACAATGTCTTGGTCTCAGTACATTTTGAAAATGCTACATTTAAGTTGCACTTAATATTACCACAACAATCTCAGCATGCATATTTATTTTTCCATAAATGTTTCCCCATTATACTTCTCTCCAGATCTAAGTCATAATTGAGGATTGCATTGTAGGCTTTACTACAAGGTGATATAGACACATGGCATTTCATCCGTAGGACATTTGAACAGCATTCAACTATACAAACACAACCATATTTTTGACACCGCATATGTTGCCAATCTGCACAGATCTATAGACAGATCATTAACCCTCTGCGCCACCAGGGGATAGCTGTGGTACTGAGGGTTTGTTGCAGGCTATATACTGTAGATAGGGTCAAACATGATCAATCAGGACACAGTTTTCTGAGTCGCTAAAAATGTTCCCATCCTCTTCATATGCTGTGTACTTGTAACACTGTATTTTATGATTTTCTGTCTTCATCACGTGTTGAAAGTCTTTTGAAAATGTGATTTTCGTTGGATAGATATTTATAAAGCTTCCTTTAATGAAATAACTTATATTCCGCACAACTTTATTACGGGTGATTCAGTACACATCACTGAATTCTGTTTAAAAAAAATTGGTTGGCCTTCTTTGAATTCTCATAAATCGATACTGCATGGCTCTCTTCTTGTTTATACAGCTCTTTTACAAAAACTTCTACTGTACCTAACATCATTAATTACATTTAGATGTACGAGTTACCATACCCAGTCTCAGGGACGGTTAACTCTGGAAAGTCCTTCGGTCTCTACTCTCTACAGAGTTAGGTAAATCACCTTTTTTCCCCCACCTTCTTTGTGGAATAATCTCCAAAACTCTCTAAAACTGGATGAAAGCTTCCCATATTGAGGACCTTTCTAATGAAGAATGTGCTTGTTTTCTTTTCATATTGTATTGTGTATATTTTTGCAATTACAGGGCTCATCTGTAAAAGAGAGCTTGGTACTAGAAGGTTCTATCTGCATTTTTATCAAATGTATTTATAGACAGCCTTTTTCTGTTCTTTACGTATAAAGTACTTTAAGTACCCCAATTCGTGTTGTTAAGTTCAAAATAATACAGAAATTGCTGACACAATTCACACAATTATCTCAGAATCATCTTTTTCCAGATAGAACCAAGCTCTCCATTGGTTTCAGCATGACTCCCTGTCAAAATAAAGGTTGAATAAATGGCATCGCTATAATGAATCATTTCCGATTAATCCAGTCTCCAGGTCCAAAGACTAGTATTGATGATGACATTAACCATGGCCCATGAAATCAATTAGTCAATCGGCATCCAGGGGGATATTGCATGTATATGTCTGGGATCTTGTGTGTGCAATGCTCTGGGGTGAATCTCCAATGGCCTGTCAATGTTTATTGCTTTTTATGGGGAAAGCACCAAATCATTGTTTACATGAAAATAAGCCTGTATATCATGTAGACTGCAGTGTTCAGCCACATTCAATGCGCGTGCAAACACACACAGCGCCATAATAGTGCAACAATAGATAGCTAGTGGTCATTAAAAGAAAGATAAGAACATTTTTCAATACCCGAGATTGTGGCTGGCAAATGTGCCAATAAGCCTGGAATCAACCCAACTCCTGATTGGGTTGATGAAACTGCCCACCTCAACAAAACCACAACAATGGACAAAAGTAAATAGAAATCAAATTAAGCAGTAGCGATATGAAACTGCAAGGGAAATGCACTTCTCTATGGCCTTTCAATTCTGCACCCAGTCTTCACGCGATTTATATCCGATCACAAATAATGTTTATCACCCCCAGATCTCTCCTGCTTATCTAAACGCCATAGTATTAAGTATTAAGGGAGTGTTTTGATAGACAATGAGGCCTGGGCAGTGGGCACATGGCCAAGCAAATGAAGGCCAATTTATATTTGACTATATAACCAAGTAACATGCACCCATGAGAAGTTACAATCAAGTTTAACGTTCAGCTCTTTCATATAAACTACTAACGGCTATTCATTCAGACTGAACCTTGATCTGGAACTCTATTTACTTGCAGGTTTTCAATGGTTGATTCTAGCACACTGGGCACTCAACATTATAGGTCTTCAACATAGATTCCCCCCAGAACCTCCCCATCAGGTATACGATAGGCAGAAAAAAGGAGAAGCAGCTCTCTCAATATGAACTCTTTCAACTGACAGGTTTGATCTCACTGAAAGGAGACTAGCTATAGCACTTGAACAAAGTAATTTGGTACAATGTTTATGAGTTCAAAAGGACTATCAAATTTCATGTAAAATAAGCTTTCATGCAGGAGTCGATACTAATATTTTATGTCTAATTTGGGGAGGGAAATATGTATTTCCTGCTCCCCAGAAAACTTGATTTGTGTGACTGAGCGCCATGATGATATCACTTGCCGGGTCTGAGGATAAAATGTCGCTTAGTATAATGTGATTGCCCTTAAGGTACGAGGAGGTGAATTATATTCTGTGATTTATATTCTGGAAATTAATGACTCACTCATTTTCTAATTTAATACCATCTTCAATGGAACAATGTTCACTCTGAGCCAAATTGGCGAATAATGTTACTAATTCAAATGCAGATGTAATTTCAATTCGGGTTGCGGTCGCTTGTGATGGACGAGTCCCTGATGGATCGTTGCCACTCCTATCTCCCCGTCTCCACAATTCTACTGCAGTTGTGATAATAACCTAGGCAATAAAGGAAGGAGAGAGCGTACTGCATGTTCCACTCCTCGCGGCCTTACTCGTCTGGTACTTCATTTAATAGTATTTCTGTTCTTTACTGTGTCATTGTAAAGCCACCATCGTACTGTAGGTGAAAAGGAAAATACATTGGCTATCCGTAGTTGTCGATATATAGATCCACGTAACAGAGACTCTTTATAACATGCGTAATTACTGCGGCCTTCTGAAATACAAAAAAAGTCCTGGGGATAAAACTGCTGGTAGGGAGTTGATTGAACGCAGGGTAAATGTCAAGCTAATTAAGTGGCAGCGAGGGTTAAAAGCCACGTTAAATCCTCCCGCTGAGTGGTGACATCCAAACCAGAGAGAGAGAGAAGATGCACACTATATAAATGAATCAGCCAATGAGAATCTACCAATCTCGCTTGTCATTGGCCGTTTATTTACGATGATGAACCAGTTAAGAGATATGACCTCACTACGACTGCTCTCCTCTTCCTGTAGGCTAATGTGTATTTTATAATACATATCCATCACATAATTGGACATAATGGAAGAAACTACATTTACTGTATTACTGCCTCTTTCAGAGCTAGTTGAATGACTTTGTGCCCGACTAAAGAGCACACCCTCACTCATTGCTAGCTACACAGCTCTTTGTCTTTCCAGAGGGCCTACCAAACCAGTAGTCCTGCAGAGCCACTGAAGATGGAGGGATGAAGAGGTAAAAGAGTGTGCACCTGATCCCTCTTTACCCTGCCATTAACACTCCACATTGTCCTGGAGATTGGAAAGGAAGTCTATAGCTTTCCTCAGTCCTGTTCTCTCCATCAGTGCACCGAGCATCCTGTGGAGGGCATTGGGGCATTGTGCAGGTCATTTATTCACAGTTCACCCCCCTCCCCCGTCCTAGTGAAGTCTCTGGAGTGGGCAGAGGTGGAGGTCTCAGACTCTCTGGCGTGTGGCCCCTCTCCAGACCCTAATGATCTGCTGGGCTTAACGGCCCCTGAGCAGAAGGGCCCCACACTCCCCAGCCCGCTCACACCCACCACTTGAGGACGAAAAGACCTGAAAGGGAGGATTACTTTCTCACCTTTTTGTTCTCCCTCCCTCCCTCTCGTAGAAGCCTGCCAAGGCCTGGAGGTCTGAGAGGGATGACTGGAGCAAAAGGTTAAAGCAACAATGTGCTCAGTCCCAGTGAGCTGCTTGTGTGGTTCAAAATCAAATTGACTAGAATACAGTTTATACATTTGAAATTAGTAAAACAGTATGTAAATATTATTAGTGACCAGTGTTCCATTATTAAAGGGACTAGTGTTCCATGTCTATGTACATAGGGCAGCAGCCTCTAAGGAGTAGGGTTAAGTAACTGGGTGGTAGCCGACTAGTGACTAAGTTCAGGGTAGGGTACTGGGTGGAGGCTGGCTAGTGATGGCTATTTAACAGTCTGATGGCCTTCAGATAGAAGCTGTTTTTCAGTCTCTCTGTCCCAGGTTTGATGTACCATTGTGCTGCTTGTGTGGTCTGCTTGTGTATGTGTGTGCGTGTGCATGCTCACAGGTGTTTGTGAGTAGTACCAAGCCTGCTTGAATGAAAGACTGAACATGTTTGCAAGGTGGCAAGGGTTGCTAGACTGTTTATACCTCTCAAAGGACACCTGTTCATTAATCTAGTGTAGGTTGAGGCTAATCGAAGAGATGAGATTCAGATTAACCCTCACAAAGAGAACCATGAATATTGAAGGAGATAACAAGAAACTACATGGTATATTATACCCTACATGGTATATTTAAGCAATAAGGCACGATGGGGTGTGGTATATGGCCAATATACCACAACTAAGGGCTGTTCTTATGCACAAAGCAACGCAGAGTGCCTGTATACAACCATTATCCGTGGTATATTGGCCATATATCACAAAACCCAGAGGTGCCTTATCGCTATTAAAAACTACTTATCAAATTAATTAGAACAGTAAAATGCTTTTTTTTGTCATACCTGTCTGTGGTATACAGTCCGATATACCACGGCTTTCAAGCAATCAGCATTCAGTGCTTGAATCACCAGGTTTATCATACAGTATATGTTAATAGTAGTGCATACAGTAGTGCATACAAACCAAAGCTAATAAATGAAGTCCTCTGAGTGTAACAAACATTCTTATCTAGAGGATAGATTTGATTCCTGCACAGAAACCAAACTACCTTTATGAAATGATGAAGGACTTTTTAAAAGATCTAAATTCCAATTGCTTTCTCAGTTACCGAAGGTAAGATCATAAAGGTATGATGTCTTTGCACTGCAACTCCTAATAGTGCTAGAGAATGACAGGTGTACGAATGAGGCCTTCTCTTTTCCTAAGCACGGCAAACCGTGGCCATTCACCATGCATTGTTTTTAGCGTAATAGCTCCATTTACAAAACGTTGTCAGAATTAATGCAGGACAAATGTGGCGGTAACCGAGCCAACTAATTTTTGCTCATTCGCCTTGAATTATTAATAGCTGAGAAATATACCATATGCTCTCGGAGGAGCTACATACATTCATTTTATACGAAATTGACGCTGTTTGGTGAAAAGTATAAGTAGCTTAACTGCTCTTTTCAAAAGCGGTGACTTATATAGGAGCTTTAATCACGTATAAATCAACCCATGTAATTACACTTCCAGCTGCTGCCCTCCTAAGCCGAAACTGGAGGCTCTTAGCCGTGGCACAGGGGCCGTCATCACCTGAATTACTTTTAATCAACTATCATTAGTTTTCACTCCTCAGTTCACATTATTATGAGTTAGTGAGAGGGAGAATAGTCCTCTATAGGGAAACAGATTACACTGCAAATGGAGCAAAGGAGGGGAATGTGTGTGTGAGTATGTGTGTGTGTGAGAGAGAGAGAGAGAGAGAGAGAGAGAGAGAGCGAGAGAGAGAGAGAGAGAGAGAAAGAGAGAGAAAGAGAAGGAAAGAAAGAGAGAGAGCGAGCATATGTGTGCATGAGTGTGTAGTACAGAAAGCTTGAGAGGGAGAGACCAAGATAATGATTTCTATTGTATACTGTCCAACCATTCTCTGCACAAGCTTTACATCCAATAATATTCAGGTGAACGTACATATTTTGGAGTATTATTTCAACGTGTATTATGTTAGCTGTTTTGGACCTGCTTACACTTATAGCTTGCCCTTCATTGGGTGGTGGATGCAATAAAGGCCCCCTTTAAAACTCCACCATACTAATGTTGCTGAGGTCAGTCATGTTAAATAGACAATAAACACAAGTATTAGCCGATTGAACAGAGGGCTAATATAGTAGCATAAACATTTGAATATAAACATTTGAATATATCTTGAATATATTTACGCTACTGCTACTCTCTGTTCATCATATATGCTTAGTAACTTTAACCATATCGACATGTACATAATACCTGTATGTAGCCTCGCTACTGTTATTTTTCACTGTCTTTTTACTGTTCTTTATACTTCTTTACTTACCTATTGTTCACCTAATAAATTTTTTGCACTGTTGGTTAGAGCCTGTAAGTAAGCATTTCATTGTAAGGTCTACACCTGTTGTATTCGGCGCACGTGACAAATAAACTTTGATTTGATATCTACGCTCTTAGAAAAAGGTGCTATCTAGAATTGAAAAGGGTTCTTTGGCTGTACTCATAGGATAACCCTTTAATAAAGAGCCTCTTTTCCCCATAGGAGAACCCTTTTTGGTTGCAGGTCCAACTCTTTTGTGTTCCTGTGAACCCACAGAGGGTTCTACATGGAACCAAAAGGATTTGTACCAAAAAGTGTTGGTCCCATGTTTTATGAGCTGAAATATAATCAATTTTCCACATTCACAAAAAACTTGTTTCTCTCAAATTGTGTGATAGTCCAGATACATACAGTAAAGCATTAAGTATAAGAGGCTCCACCTGGTTCTACTGTATACGGATGAAGAGAAAGGACACCACCTTACTACCATAAAGCTGTATTCACAGCTGTGGATGAGTCAGATCTGGGACCTTGTGTGTTGATATGACACATCATCACTGATAATCTAACATGACTGCTTACAGTGCCTTATCTGTGAGAATAGTGAAACTGTAGGGAATGCCAGATACTGAAGACAATTGCTAATTAGTATAACACACAGTGCATTCGGAAATTATTAAAACCCCTTGTCTTTTTCCACATTTTGTTACGTTACAGCCTTATTCTAAAATGTATTCAATTGTTTTTTTCCCCGCCTCAGTTTCCACACAATACCCCATAATGACATCACAATACCCCATAATGACATCACAATACCCCATTCCCCATAATAACCCCTGACCCCTCCTGTCTCAGCCTCCAGTATTTATGCTGCAGTAGTTTAAGTGTCGTGGGGATAGGGTCAGTCTGTTATATCTGGAGTATTTCTCCTGTCTTATCCGGTGTCCTGTGTGAATTTAAGTATGCTCTCTCTAATTCACTCTCTCTTTCTCTCTTTCTCTTTCTCTTTCTTTCTTTCTTTCTTTCTTTCTTTCTTTCTTTCTTTCTTTCTTTCTTTCTTTCTTTCTTTCTTTCTTTCTTTCTTTCTTTCTTTCTTTCTTTCTTTCTTTCTTTCTTTCTTTTGGAGGACCTGAGCCCTAGGACCATGCCTCAGGACTAACTGGCATGATGACTCCTTGCTGTCCCCAGTCCACCTGGCCGTGCTGCTGCTCCAGTTTCAACTGTTCTGCCTGCGGCTATGGAACCCTGACCTGTTTACCGGATGTGCTACCTGTCCCAGAACTGCTGTTTTCAACTCTCTAGAGACAGCAGGAGCGGTAGAGATGCTCAATGATCGGCTATGAAAAGCCAACTGACATTTATTCCTGAGGTGCTGACCTGTTGCACCCTCAACAACCACTGTGATTATTATTTGACCCTGCTGGTCATCTATGAACATTTGAACATCTTGGCCATGTTCTGTTAAGATCTCCACCCGACACAGCCAGAAGAGGACTGGCCACCCCTCATAGCCTGATTCCTCTCTAGGTTTCTTCCTAGGTTCTGGTCTTTCTAGGGAGTTTTTCCTAGCCACCGTGCTTCTACACCTGCATTGCTTGCTGTTTGGGGTTTTAGGCTGGGTTTCTGTACATCACTTTGAGATATCAGCTGATGTAAGAAGAGCTTTATAAATCAATTTGATTGGATTTGATAATGACATCACAATACCCCATAATGTCAACGCAATAACAGGTTTTTACAACTCTGACTGTCTGGTACAGTATGTTGATTATCATGCTTTATCCCTGTCAAATAAAATGAAAATAGTGACATGTTTGGTCTCAAACCAACCAGCAACTAATAGTTACTTAATAATTACAATATAAATCCTATGTCATTTTCAGGAACATTACTTCTCCATTTTACCTAATGGAAATAAGGTGAACATACACCTAAGGCTAGTAAAGTAGACATTGGGGAAGACAGTTAGGAAAACTCCATGTAAACAGCAACATGGAAATGACCCGCTGCCACAGTCAAAAGCGGTTCATATTAAACGCACAACCAAAAGAGGAAGATGCTTAGAAGAACAATCCCCAGTTTGTTTCAGACCAGAACAGTCGCCGCTTTCAGCCGGCTGTCAAGCACCATTCAAGAACCAGATTAAGGGTTTTCGTGTTGAAGAAAGTGGCTACTTTCCTGGTGTATAAAGCTGTAAACTTTTCACAGTAATGCCATAGGCTTTGCATACATAAACTCCATTTGTTTAGAAGGGCTAAAAATGATGCAAAGTAACACGGCTCTATATGGTCTCTTTAAACAACATTTACCTGGAGGTCCAACAACAGTGGATGTGTTTACAGGAGATAAATCTCGAGCGAAAAAATCCTGTGGTTAGGAAAATGGTATTGAAATGTAATGACAAGATAGCTGTGGTACCTAGATGGTTATCGTCACAGTCCATTGTTAGGTGACAAACTAGATCAGTTATCATTTACATCTGTGGTTCACACAAGGAAATAGACATATTCTTCATGCAAAATGGTGCACAACTACACAACTTAGAAAGTCACTGTCTGGTAACAGAAAATGTTAGAAAATGTTAATTATTATGACAGACAAGACCTGTCACTGGTCTAGAGAGGACTAGGCAGTTGCAGGTTTAGAACTACTGAGTTTATTTAAGCGCCACAGATCAAAGCGGGACGAAACCCAAACGCTGTTGTACTCAAAATATATCTTTGTGAACAAAAAGGCACAGGGCAAACCCAAAGTGCAAAATATAAAGGAAACAGTAGGAGAGATTCCTCTCAAGAAAACAAGTAACATTTGCAATGACCAACAAAGACAAATGGGAGTATATATACAGTGATAGAGTGGGGATTGGATCCAGGTGTGTGTAATGATGACTAGACATGTGAAGTGAAGGGTGTTTTCCAGCAGTAGGTTCGGCAGCAGCTAGAAGGCTGCTGACCTTGGGGACGACACCGGAGACGCGGTGCAGGTCGGTTGGGATGACGCCTTTAGAAGTCCCGAATGAGAGAACGAGCCAGGACGTCCCTCAGCGGAACCCAGCACCGCTCTTCGTGACCATAACCTTCCCAATCAACAAGGTACTGGAGAAGCCCCCCACGGCGCTGTGAGTCCAACAGGCTGTGGACGGAGTGTGCCGGAGCCCCATCGGAGTCCAAGAGAGGGGGAGGTGTGTTGTGGGGTCGAGCACTAGCCAAGAGACCAGCTGCCACTGGACTTTGAACGGCCCCACAAACTGCAGGCTCACTTTCGGCAGGGCAGGCAGAGGGGCAGGTCCTTCATAGAAAGCCAGACCCTGTAACCGGGGTGAAAGACAGAGGCCACACTGCGGTGACGATCGGCCTGCGCATTCTGCCAGAGGAAGACATGCTAGAGATGGGTGTGCGCAGTGTTCCAAACCTCCTCGCTACGCTGGAACCAATCGTCCACCTCCGGTGCCAGTGCCGTCTGATAGCCAAAGAACACACTGAAAGAGTGTGAGGTTAGTGAAGGAGTGACAGAGGGAGTTTTGTGCATATTCAATCCAAGGCAGGAATGCAGCCCACTCCCCTGGCCAGTCCTGACAGTAACTACGAAGGTACCTACCCAGTTCCTGGTTTACCATTTCTACCTGCCCATTTGATTTGGGATGGTACCTGGAGGTGAGGCTGACCGTGACCCCTAGCCGTTCCATGAAGGCCTTCCAGACATGGGAGGTGAACTGTGGACCACGGTCAGACACGATGTCCTCTGGGATCCCTTGCCGGCAGACGTGAGAGAAGAGAGCCTCAGAGGTCTGCAGGGCCGTAGGGAGACCAGGCAGAGATATCAAATTGACAAGCTTTGGAAAACTGGTCCACAACGACCAGGATTGTGATGTGCCCCTCCGAGGGGGGGAAGGTCTGTGACAAAGTCCACGGAGAGATGGAACCAGGGTCTTTGTGGAACTGGCAGTGGGAGGAGTTTACCATAGGGGAGGTGTCTAGATGTCTTGATCTGTTCGCAGGTGGAGCAGGGGGAGAAGCAAACCCGGATGTCCGGGGCCACCAGTACTTGGCGTAGAGACATTCGATAGTACGGGCTATACCTGGGTGCCCCGACGCAAGTGCTATGTGTGCCCAGGCAAGGAGATGGTCCCGCACATCAGAGGGCAAGTAGATACTCCCCTCGGGACAGTGGGCAGGTGAGGGCTTGATGGATGTCCGCGTCTACATTCCGCACGACAGGAGCCACAATGCAGGACAGTCGAATAATGGGTTTCACTTTCTCCCTTCGATCATCTGTTTCATGCACCCGGGACAACACATCGGCCTTAACATTCTTTGATCCCGGCCGTTAGGGGAGGGCAAAGTCAAACCTGCCGAAAATAGGGCCCACCTGGCCTGGCAAGTTCCTGTGGTCCGTCCAGACAAGGAATGGGTGTATAGCACCCTTCAGCCAGTGCCTCCATGCTTTCAGCTCCTTCTTGATGGCCAACAACTCACGGTCCCCCACATCGTAATTCCGCTCCAAGGGAGACAGTACCCATGAGTAGAAGGTCCATGGGTGGAGTTTAGGCGGCATTCCAGGGGGAGAGAACAGCACCTTCTCCAAGCTCGGACACATCCACCTCTGGAATGAAGGGCAGAGACGGGTCAGGGTGACCCAGAACAGGTGCGTTAGTAAAAAGTTCCTTGAGCACATGGAAGGCTTCGTTGGACTCCCCAGTCCAGCTCAGCTGTCGAGGACCTCTCTTCAGGAAGGAGGTGAAAGGTGCCACCGCTGTGCTGAAACCCCGAATGAAGCGTCGGAAATAGTTGGAAAAACCAAGGAAGTTCTGCACCGCCTTGATGTTGGATGGAACAGGGCAAGACCGTACTGCACTGACCCTCTGCTCTTCCATCTCAATCCCTCAGTGGATATCCCAGGAAGGAGACCGCCTGCTGAAAGAAAAGGCACTTCTCTGCCTTGGCGTACAGGTGATGTCCTATCAGACTCTCCAAAACGGACCTGACATGAGAGACATGTTGCTCGCTTGTAGTAGAGTACACCAAGATGTCTTTTATGTACACCACTACACAACATGTTTCTAAATACCTTGTTAATGAATGATTGAAACACAGAGGGTGCATTTGTCAGGCTGTAGGGCATTACCCTGTATTCGTAGTGCCCGGGGCTGGTGCTGAAAGTGGTCTTCCATTCATCCCTCTCTCTGATGCGCACCAGGTTGTAGGCACTGCGTAAATCCAATTTAGTAAAGTACTTAGCACCGTGCATGTGTTAGATCAAAGTAGCCTTATTCAGTGTCCGCTAATCAATACAGGGACAGAGACCTCCCTCGTTCTTCATGAAAAATAAGCTGGAGGCGGCCGGATGGATGGAAGGACGTATGAATCCTTGGGCCAGCGCCTCCTGGACGTAGGCCTCCATGGCTTTGGTCTCTGCATGCGAGATAGGGTATACGTGCCCCCGCGGGAGGGTAGAACCAGACAGTAGGTCAATAGTGCAGTCCCATGGGTAATGAGGGGGCAGGCACATGGCATGAGTCTTCGAAAAGGCCACCTGTAGGTCCCGGTACTCCTCTGGGATAGGGACGTGGGTGGCCTGGTCCGGACTTTCCACGGAGGTGGCACAGATCGACACTGAAAGACACCTCCCTTGACACTCCTGCGACCAACCAATCTCCTCTCTGTCCACGATATACTGGGGTTATGCAACTGTAGCCAGGGGAAACCTAAAACTACGGGGTGTACAGGAGAGTCTAAAATGAGGAAAGTGATGCGGTCATGGTGGTTGGACGTAACTGTGAGGGAAATGGGAATCGTGGTCTGGTGCACCTGTCCTGTTCCTAGGGGATGGTTGTCTAGGGCAAGGACTGGGATAAGGGGCTGTAAAGGGACTAGAGGAATGCGTAATGATACTGACCAGTCTAGGAAATTGCCTGCAGCACCTGAGTCCACTAGGGAAGGACTCAGTGGGGGGCCATGATAGTCAGGGAAGGTGACAGGGAGGAAGACGAGCTGGGTGGTCACATCGTCACCTACCTAGGAAGGTGCAGGAGCGCTCCTCGGCCTGGTTCTCCTTCTGGGACAGGCGTTCCAGGGGTGGTCCAACATCCAGCAGTAGGAGCAGAGACCCAGTTGATGGCGACGTTGACGTTCCTCAGGGTGAAGGTGTGTCGTGCCCACCTCCATGGGCTCTGTCTCTCTGGAGGTTTCCTGGGAGAGACCCGAATCCCCAGGATGGGCAAGAACGGGCACGCAGGAGATTATCCAGGTGATGGCCATGGCGATGAGCTGGTCCAGCATGAGGTCCTCATCGCGACAGGCCAGCTCGGTCTGGACATCCGCCTGTAGACCGCTGCGGAAAACCGTCAATAGGGCCTGGTCATTCCAGCCAGTGGATGCAGCCACCATCCGGAAATCCAGAGCATGTCCGACGCTGTCCTGGACCCCTGGTCCAGGTGGACGTTGCTGATTGGACCAGGTGACGTAGATGGTGTTGGGGTGGCTGGAACAACCACGGGGAGATGGGAAGGTGGTGGTATTGCCTGCAGTTGGCATACGGCCCGGAGCACCTCGTCCATAGCGCTAAAGACAAATGTCCTGCTGGATGTTGCTGGATAAAGCTGAGGGATGTCCTGCTGCTTCCTGTTTTCTTGGTTCGGTCATTCTGTCACTGGTGTAGAGAGGAGTAGGCAGGACGCAGTCGCAGGTTTAGAACTACTGAGTTTATTTAAGCACCATAGATCAAAGCGGGACGAAACCCAAACGCTGTTGTGCTCAAAATATATCTTCATAAACAAAAAGGCACAGGGCAAACCCAAAGTACAAAATATAAAGTACTCAGGAAATAGTAGGAGAGATTCCTCTCAGGAAAACAGGTAACGTTTGCAATGACCTACAAAGACAAATGGGAGTATATATACAGTGATAGAGTGGGGATTGGAACCAGGTGTGTGTAATGATGACTAGACATGTCCGGGGTTGATGAATGAAGGGTGTTTGCCAGCAGTAGGTTCGGCAGCATCTAGAGGCCGGCGACGCCGAACGCCTGAGCTGGACAGTAGGGGGAGCCAAAGCGAAGGCTGGTGTGACAAGACCTATGAGCACCAGCCTGACCCAACTCGACCCATCTTCTTTCTATAAGCATGTTCACAACATCTTTTTGGTGATAACATTCCTTCAGTCCACATATAACATAAAAATCTGTAATTCTCACAAGTTGAGTAATAAACATAGAAAAAATAGATGGTTAAATATCGATACAGGAGGCTAAACAGAGGGGAAATTGTTGCTGGTCCTTGTTTTCATCATTACTAAATGTTTTCCATAAACATAACCAAGTGGGTATGGCCCAGATACATTAATGAATAGAGAAGCAGTGAAACCATATTGAGATGAATGACCAAACAAGCAGCCCAGTGTTAATTGCGACATCAAACAAACATGTTTTAATTGTCCAGTGTTCCAGCCTGGTGATAAGTGGACACTGAGTTGGCCCTATCTCTAGATTGGTGTGTTTGATTCTTTTGAATAGAGGTCAAGACCCTACAGTAAGGAGCCCACACTGGAGAGCCTCTTTCATTGGTTGGGAATGAAACACACACCTGGCATCAATTGAAACTTGAATCATCATATTAATCTAATATATAATATTGACATGGGAATCTAATATCATATTATTCGAATAAACTGATATAATCTAACATCTTCTGTTTAATATCTATCCTGATAGTAACTTTTACCCCTACTTACAGGTACTGTACATATTACCTCAATTACCTCAACTACCTCATACCCCTGCACACTGACTCGGAACCGGCATTCATTGTATATCGGCCCGTTATTGTTATTTTATTGTGTTACTATTTCCTCTCTCTTTTTTTTGCAAAATGTTCTTACTTTGTAACACTGCATTGTTAGGAAAGGGCTCGTAAAGTAATCATTTCGCATGTGACAAATAAAATCACCTTGTGTCTTGTTTCCCAGTTTCCTGTGTGTGTGTGTGTGTGTGTGTGTGTGTGTGTGTGTGTGTGTGTGTGTGTGTGTGTGTGTGTGTGTGTGTGTGTGTGTGTGTGTGTGTGTGTGTGTGTGTGTGTGTGTGTGTGTGTGTGTGTGTGTGTGTGAGAGAGAGAGAGAGAGAGAGAGAGAGAGAGAGAGAGAGAGAGGGAGAGAGTAGAAAAAAAGGTTACTTCTCAGTAAAACAACAGGTCAGTCCTTGGGATCAAATCTTCTCCTCAGCCTACATCCTCTTGTGTCTGACATCAAATGAGAAAGTAGGCAGCTGAGAGTAACAGGAGGTGATGTTTACCAATGAATGCTTGTTATTGGATGTTTCCTCCATGTAATCCACTGCTTAGGCCTTATTTTGAAATCAAGAGGGGTGGTAATTATCACACACCCGCATACGGTCACCTATCTTGAAAATGGTAATTTATGATTAGCGTCATTATGCGCGGGTGTCATTTTACAAAAGCCTCCCTACTGGGACACAAAAGACTCATTCAATGCCATAGCTCCATTGAGTGAGGGAGAATTACAGCACACACATTAATTCATTAATATGGAACAGGATTTATTAGATAATTATAAACCTGCACAGTTTTAATTCCACTTAATGAGGAGCTGCATGGTGGGTTTCCTACTTGGAGTGAATATTGAATTGTTAAAGGGCACCCTTGTTTCTCCGAGATTTGGGTCTGGTGTTTTTGTTAACATTTTCAATAATGAGGATCAGCCTGAAGGAGCAATTTTCAGTGAACTATTGTACAGTGCCTTTGGAAAGTAGTCAACCCCCTTGACTTTTTGCACATTTTGTTACGTCACAGGCTTATTCTAAAATAGATTTTAAAAATTAAATAAAAAATATATAACATTCTGTTTCCATTGATCATCCTTGAGATGTTTATACAACTTGATTGTAGTCCATCTGAGATCAATTCAATTGATTGGACATGATTTGGAAGGGCACACACCTGTCTATATGATCTCCCACAGTCGACAGTGAATGTCGGAGCAAAAAGCTAACCATGAGGTTGAAGGAATTGCCCATAGAGCTCTGAGACAGGATTGTGTCGAAGCACAGATCTAGAGAATGGTACCAAAAGATGTCTGCAGCATTGAAGGTCCCCAATAACACAGTGGCCTCTTATCATTCTTAAATGGAAGAAGATTCTTCCTAGAGCTGGCCGTACGGCCAAACTGACCAATCGGGGAAGAAGGGCCTTGGTCTTGGAGATGACCAAGAACCCGATGGTCAACCTGACAGAGCTCCAGAGTTCCTCTGTGGAGATGGGAGAACCTTACAGAATGACAACCATCTCTGCAGCACTCCACCAATCAGGCCTTTATGGTACAGTGGCCAGACGGAAGCCACTCCTCAGTAAAAGGCTCATGAAAGTCCGCTTGGAGTTTGCCAAAAGGCCCCTAAAGACTCTCAGACCATGAGAAACAAGATTCTCTGGTCTGATGAAACCAAGATTGAACTCTTTGGCCTGAATGCCAAGCATCACTTCTAGAGGAAACCTGTCAGTATCCCTACGGTGAAGCACGGTGGTGGCAGCATCAATCTGTGGGGATGTTTTTCAGCTGCAGGGACTGGGAGACTAGTCAGGATTGAGGCAAATATGAACGGAGCACAGAGAGATCCTTCATGAAAACCTGCTCCAGAGCACTCAGGACTTCAGACTGGGGCGAAGGTTCACCTTCCAACAGGACAACGACTCTAAGCATACAGCCAAGACAACACAGGAGTGGCTTCTGGACAGGTCTCAATGTCCTTGAGTGGCCCAGCCACAGTCCGGACTTGAACCCGATCGAACATCTCTGGAGCTGTGCAGCAACGCTCCCTATCCAACCTGACAGAGGTTGAGAGGAGAGGAAACTCCACAAATACAGGTGTGTCAAGCTTGTAGCGTCATACCCAAGAAGACTCAAGGCTGTAATCGCTGCCATAGGTGCTTCAACAAATTACTGAGTAAAGGGTCTGAATACTCATGTAAATGTGATAGTTTTTTAAATATAAATGAGCAAAAATGTATAAAATCCTGTTTTTGCTTTGTCATTAAGGGGTATTGTGTGTAGATTGATGAGGGGAAAAAACGATTTAATCAATTTTAGAATAAGGCTGTAACGTAACAACATGTGGAAAAAGGTCAAGGGGAATACTTTCTGAAGGCACTGTATACTAATCAGTAGAAGTTGATGCCTAATTGGTTATTTATAAGACATGAGAATATGCATTCATTTCCGGATTCAAAATATAGCTAGTAACATTAGATTGCATTTTAAAAGTACTTGACCAATGAAACCAAGTTCACTTTACATGTTTTCCTTATCCAGCTCCATTTCCTGTTTACTTGTCATGTTTTGTGATGGCGTCCTGACACTGGTAGAAAATATCAGCATTATATATCATCCAGCCAAATCCTTTTTCCCATAGACAACAATATCTATCATGATAACTGACGCTATGCTCCATAGCTCTGTTTTTGTGAAGAGGTAATTGAGTCGCTAAAGTTTAATTGTTCAATTACTATTAGCGGTGAGCAAAGGGGCACGGATGCCCCCTCTACACTTTACCTACTATATTTGTAATGGTACGCAATTAGAGGAAGGACCCTTTTGCTAAACTAATCCTGGTCCAGGCTGCTATCGCTAATGAAAAGCCATCATTACCCAGCCCACAGCAGTTGTTAGTGGCATATTATGGGTCACGCAAAGGGCTAGGCTAGCTAGCAGCATTGCATTAAGACAAATGGCATATCTACTCATGCCATACACAAGAGGGGGGATGGGGTAGCCATCATTCTCATTTAATCTCTAAAGCTCACATGGTGAAATTTGATTTATCAATCATCTTTCGATTTTGAGTACCGTGACGCTATTGTGCTTATGTACTTTGATAAATGGAAATCAATGTGCTCCCGCTAACACAAATAGGTGTTTACATTTGGGAGGAAAGGTCTCAAAATCCAACGTTGTTTCCAAATGCATAGTTTGGTCTAGCATAGAGTATGGATCTAATCTATCCATGCATATTATCCTCTTTTATCATCCTCATGGTTTAATATACCTTTGGAATTTTGCTTAATATTTTAACAACCCATCTTTTGATACTTCTAAACCCATCTTATACACAGTTCAGGCAGTGCTTTAGACATTCGTAACCACATGGTTATTGTTACAGTACAACACGTTCTGTGCTGGCACCAGTGCTCCTCTAATTGCAGTATTTATGTAGCTGAGATCCTGAGTGCCACAGAAACCTCTATCTCTGTGTTGCTCGGGGTTAGGCCAGTGGAATGCTCCGTCACGG